>NC_060279.1:30466280-30738375 GCF_021613505.1 Equus quagga | reverse complement strand
CCAAGCATTTGGAGTTGTGAGTTGCCCATTGGCCTCTGCATTCTTTCAGTTGCAGAGGTTAACTATAGGATCAAACACACACACACACACACACACACACACACACACACACACTTCCTGGAGACCGACATTAACCCACAGAATACTAAAATTGACACTAGTGTTTTCCAAATGATACATGTATTAGAAGCATTTGGGGAGCTTGTTAAAATGTAAATTCTTGGGCCCTCACCCAGGGAATTTTGGTTCTAGAGGTCTGAGGAGGACCTAGGAGTGTGAAGGGTAACGGACATTTCAGGTAATTCTGATGCAGTCTTAGGACCACATTCTTTTCTCTTTATTGCTTTTTCTCCCCAAATCCCCCCGACTATATAGTTATGTATTTTAGTTGTGGGTTCTTCTAGTTGTGGCATCACATTTTTTTTTTTAAATTGAGGTGTTTTTTTTGTTTGTTTTTAGTCTTTATTTCTTCTTTTTTTATTGCAGTAACATTGGTTTATAACATACAAATTTCAGGTGTACATTGTTCTATATTTCAATGTCTGTGTAGATTACACCATGCTCACCACCCAAAGACCAATTACAATCCATCCCCACACACGTGTGCCTAATCACCCCTTTCACTCTCCTCCCTCCCCGCTTCCCCTCTGATAACCACCAGCCCAATCTCTGTTTCTATGTGTTTGTTTGTCATTGTTTTTATCTTCTACTTATGAGTGAGATCATGTGGCATTTGATTTTCTCCCTCTGACTTATTCCACTTAGCATTATACCCTCAAGGTTCAGGACCACCTTTTGAAAAATGTTGCTATCCTTGAGCCATTTTTCCAATGCCACTACAGTTGGCAAGGCCACCTTTCCACCAGGATTCAGGGCTTCACATTATTATGCAGAGCAGTATTTTTTGTTCTTTTCTTTACCTCTAGCCCACAGCCCTTCCCCCACTTGCCACAAGGCCTATGGACGAAGAATCAAATGACGGCCCTGCAGAGCCATAGCCCTAAGTGATGGCTTCCTCAATAACACACCGCACCTGGGAGCACTTGATTAGATGCACGCACCAAGGCTTTTCTCCCCAGGAACCTCTTACTTGGGTGGGGGTGAGGGATGTGTGGGGAGGGCGCCTGATCTTCCAACCACAGTTACCTTCTGCAGGTTACAGGATCAATTCACCCTTCCACAGAGACGGAAGACTTGGGAAGACTCACAGCCCTGGGTTGTTAAAAGAGCCTGTGGAGTTTCCTCTGATGAAGATGGGGACGGACCCACATAGGGCGCACAGCTGCCTTAGCGGGCTGGGGAGGGCAAGGAGGGCAAACGGTTTGTGACATTGAGTAATTCTCTACACATGCCCATTTTAAGAGAATGGAAGTCTGAGAAAAAGATACTCATAGCCTGAGGGGAGACGGAAAATTGTGGTGGCCCTTCTGCCAGGCACCGGGCCAGGCCTCTGTCCTCTGGCTGATAGGCAGTAGCTGCTCAGCTTGGGCTCATTTACACTTGAAAACCATAAACCTAGTCTTCCACCAATGGCCTTAATCCTCAAGCCAATGGACCAGTAGGTCTCTAAAATTGCTTCTTGTTTTCTCTTTACATTCCACCTCATGGATTTATAGTTTTGCTAAAACCTCCCTTTCCCCTTATTCTTCCTTTTCCTCAACATGCGATTTCATTTCTTGGTCTCTAGCTGAGGAGGACTCTACCGTTTCCCAGACAACTTTCTCTTGGCATTCTCCCAGGCCCCTCGCGTGGCCTGGCTCCACACACCTAGCTCGCGTGGCTGCGGTGTATTTATAGAACGCTATGCTGAGATTGAACATCTTGGGAATAGGCTACAATTTTGTCAACTTTTTAACAATGCTTTCCAGCCAATTAGAGTCACCTGGTTGACCTTCTTTACGGTTGAACCCAACACTCATCTGGGTGTTTCCTTATTATGTGATTACTAATAGGGACGATGCACCATGAGTTCCAGTCACATGGGCTTCCTTTCTGTTCCTTGAACATTCCTGAGTGCTCTCACTTTAGGGCCTTTGTACTGGCTGTTCCCTCTGCCTGGAATGCTCTTCTCCCGGATATCGACATGGTTAAGCTCTGACCTTCCTTAAGTCTTTGCTAAACTCTCACCTTCTCGATGAGGCCAACCTTAACGTCCCCTTTTAAAATGGCAGCCCCACTGATCCCCTTAATTGCTCTGTTCATTTTTATACTTATTGTTTTCTTCTTGCTTGTTGTTTATTGTCTGTCTTCCTCTGCCAAACTCTAAGTTCTGTGAGGCTAGGAATTTTGTTCTGTTTTGAATACTGATGTGTCACCAAGCACTTAGAACAGATCCTGGCACATAGTAGGTGCTTAAAAAATATTTGTTGTGGGGCTGACCCCGTGGCTGAGTGGTTAAGTTCACATGCTCCACTTCAGCGGCCCAGGGTTTTGCTGGTTTGGATCCTGGACACCAACATGGCACTGCTCATCAGGCCATGTTGAGGCAGCATCCCACATGCCACAACTGGAAAGACCCACAACTAAGATATACAAATATGTACTGGGGGGATTCTGGGAGAAAAAGCAAAAAAGAAAAAAAAAATTGTTGAATGACTGAAGCTTCCCTTGAGGATAGGATCTCTGTTTGTTCCATGCCCTGTCTACTCTAGCAGTGAAGAGAATGTACATGGGAAGGGCTCAATAAATTTTCATTAAGCTCTAATCATATTTTTATTACCAGTTTCATAATAACCTATGGATGCTAAGCAATATGAATTCAAACGTCATTTTTTTTTAAATCAAGAGACAGGATTGGAAGAGGCAGTGTTGGCACACACACTGCCTGTGTTGTTTCTTTCCTCTTCCTGCCATGCTGTCTATCGGGGCAGACTTTGACCATCATGCCTATCACACACTAGCCACTCAGAAAGTCCTTCATCACTGAATTAATGAAAGAGGTTGGCCGACTACCTACCTATCTCTTATAGTTGGAAATAACCATGATGCTAAGTATTTCGGGTATTATGTGAGAACTGCTGTCATCAGGTTGATCTATATGAAATTGCCATTTTTTGTGAGTCAAAAGTGATCAACTGTCAACAATTTCATGTAGTTCAACCTAACACATAGTTAATCTGATGTAGTTGTGAATAAAACCAAAAATAACTAGACTAAATAGACTCATCAATGAAGAAATTCAGGCTCCTTTTCCCCCTCCCCTTGAGCCAGTTTTCAGCTAGTGGATCTGGTACCTTGCTTGAAAACTCTCTGAGTCGGCTAGACCTTTTCCAATGTCAGAAATGACACTCCCTCTCAGGCAGCTGCTAGGTTTTGAGCCCTGCCATAGCCCAGGATGACGATTGGGGTCCTGAATATGTGCCCAAGATCTTTTTCCACTCAGAGCAACAGCAAACCCTCATCACACCACCTTCCCCAATCCTTAAATATCATCACCTAGATCAAGGACCCATAAGATTTTCAGACTGGGAACCACATTGGCAATGCCCAGAGAGCTTTCAAACCCATGAATCCATCCCTACTCACCAACACAAGAACACGACCTCCACATTCTCCAGAATAAATGATACAAGAGAAGATGCCCAGTCCTTTGGATTAGATGCCAGGAGGCAATGTCTGGGCTTCATAAGCTATTAATACCAACCAGAAAACAAACGCTAATATGTTCTTGTCACAAAACACATGACACGTGGAGAAGCTTAATGAACTGCAAAAAGCTTGCCCATCCCATTTTAAGAACCACCCACTGGCAGTCAGTAATCGCATCTCTATTTTGATGAGCCATATCTTCACTTTTGGTCTGATTCTCTGAGTCACATTCATTCATTCAACAAAGATATATTGGGAACTGAGGCAGCAGAGAGTCATGGTTAAGAGCAAAAACTCCCACCTGTGCCATTACAGAAGCAAGATCTTAGGGAATCTCTTTGTGCCTCAGTTTCTTCATCTGTTACATGGTGATAATAGTGCCGACCTCAGAGATTTGATGTCAGAACTGAACAGATGAACATGAATATTTAAAAAGTTATTCACATGGTGCTTTGCACAGGTTGGGCACACATAAGCATTAGCTTAAGTGTTAGCTATAATTATTACAACGTGTCTGCATCTTCAGAACACTCGGAGTACCCAGTACAACACAATTCGGGAAGATGGTACGGGCTCTGTGAGTGAGTGCCTGAAAGAGAAAAGGATGTGACTGGATTATCATAATCACACCAACAGGCTGAATTTACCTGTGCCTGTGTCCACAATTCACCAGGAAAACAGATCAATGCAGTGGGGGAAACATTAGACAGGTTATTTGATGCTGTGTAGATATATCTCCCACAGTGTTACTTATGAGTTGTGAATACGGTTTAATTAATTGTGACTGCAGTTACATATTTTAAATCACTCTCATGCACACCATTATAATGGTTAATTCTAAATTCTCTGAAAGGAAACAGGAACCCTTATTAACGTGACTACTTGGGTTCAAAATAAGGTCCTACCCATGGTCCTATTATCTAAATAAACTCTACTCCACAGAGCAATGGGGACCATTTCCAAATTAATGCTGCCCATGGGAATATCTATTTAGTATTTTTGCATAGAGAATTTCTTCTGTTATTATTCAAGCAGCAGTTGGGAAACACCATCTTGATCCGAGTGTGCTTTGATGATGTAGGAATTTACAGCTATAAGCAGAGGAAGATCCATTTTCTTCAACAAATTTGGTGGAAGCAGAAAAACATGCAGTAAATTAAAGCCGATTTGCATGACATTGTGCACGCATGCAGTCCTTCCTATAAGCCAGGGAATGCTCTTTGACTGAATTTTTCTATTTCCCTACGTTTGTATGGTATTCTGGGAACAATAGAGAAGCCCTCTGTTGGCTAATTAACACCTGTAAATTCGCATTGCCTGGTGTCTTCCTTATATTGCAGAGGTAATGAGTCCAAATCCTGGTAGGGTTGTATTTTTATTAAAATTTCTTTGTATCTCTTTCTTTTCATGTCAAACAGATTGCTACACGTTTAACCCTTTAATGCCTTTTATGTTCTCTTGTTATCTTGGGAAATAAAGCAGAAGGTAGAGAACTATCGTTGGATTGCTAAGAGGCAGAAATCAAACATCCAGGGAAATAGTGACTGATAAAATATGGGTTCTGACTATATGGAGACAAAATAGCTGGAGATTGAGATTCCAGCTCTTTAATCTGGGGGTCAGTCTATGTGATGCCAAGTAAATGCTCATTAACACATTAACTGATATTTTTTAAATGACACATACATGATGATGAAGGCTAGGTGTTTTTCAAGAGGAAAAACACAGCCACTGCCCCCAAGTCACAGTGTGGCAAGGGAGATAACAGTAAATAAATGCAAAACTGGCTAATACATAGAAATATGCTCAGGGTACTACAGAAAAATAGAGAAGGGGAAGCTGACCCATTCTCAGGGATCATAGGCTTCTCAGAGTAGATGAAACTTGACCGGCATGTTAAAGGATGCCAGGAGTTAATTAGCTGTGGAATTGAGATGGGGTCACTCAGAGGGAAGAAATGCAGTCATGCGCCGTTTAATGACAGGGGTATGTCCTGAGAAATGAGTCTTCAGGTGATTTTGTCACTGCGTGAACATCATAGGCTGTATGTACACAAACCTGGATGGTATAGCTACTATACACCTGGGTTGTGTGGTACTAATCTAACAGGACCACTGTTGTATATGTGGTCCATTGTTGACCAAAAAGTTGTTATGTAGTACATGATTGTAACATATATAAATGGTCTGTTAATGGAGAATGCAGTTGTCTATGTGTGCACAATTCCAGGGAGAGTT
Source organism: Equus quagga (assembly GCF_021613505.1). Classification (NCBI taxonomy): domain Eukaryota; kingdom Metazoa; phylum Chordata; class Mammalia; order Perissodactyla; family Equidae; genus Equus; species Equus quagga. The sequence goes on along the minus strand of NC_060279.1, from coordinate 30,732,550 downwards.
CTGATGATCCCTTCTGTGATGGGATGGCTCCACTGGTAAGGGCCAACCAACTCTGGTAATCCTATGCTATGAGGCTGAAAGGCCATTTGGCTCTAATTCTTAGTCAGACCTATTTCCCAGCATGGACTATTCCATCATGATCCATTCTATCATGGAAATATACTTTGCTGCCTTATTGAACTGAGCTGTTGGTGGAGGTAACCCTACCTGTGTTGTGAGGAAGCTGGCCATTCTGTGCCTAGTCACTCCACCCTGAAACCTCTGGAATCACCTGTCACCATCAGGAAAAATCTCAACACACAAATAACAGGGAAACTATACGCCTCCCCTCCATCCTTCCAGTTTGACTAAGATGCATGGTACCAGACTTGGTAATAGTGGATCCAAGGGAATCAGAATGTACTCAGAATGATGCAAACTTGAGTCTGTTTTGATGTACCAGGCCCCATTGTCCACCAGCCTCAAGATTGCATCATTCTGAGTGGATATGGTCAATAGGCACTTTATGCTGGAGAGATTAATAATGAATGATTCCCTATTCACGGAAGTTAGAGTAAGAGGCTGTATGGAGAAGTTGATCCTATTGGTTGCTCTATCAATTAAGTTGAGCCAGCTACCATAACAAATAGGTCCCCAAGTGTATAATGACTCAATATAGTACAATTGTGTTTTTGACGTTTAACAGTGTTGAGTAGGAGAACAGGCTGATGGAGTGGCCCTCATTCCTGCAATTATTCAGAGACCCAGGCTGATGGAGGAGGTGCCATCTTCAAATTGCAGCTGCCAAGATTACCTTGGGAGTTGTCTCCATTCCTGCCAGTCACAGGGGAAAATAACACAGAGGACAGGGTAAGGGAGATTTTTATGGAATGCCTGGAAATGGAACACTTCATATTTATTCATATTCCATTGTCTAGACCTCAGTTATATGACCTCATTTAATTGCAAAGAAGTTTGGGAAATGTAGTCTAGCTCCATGCCCCAAAAGAAGAGGAAAACATGAATTTTAGATAACGGCCAGCAGTCTTCCACAGTCCTCCCACCCTATGCCATCTTTTACTGTTAGACCTCACATGGATTTTGTACATGGCCCAATAATCATCCTGGGCACCAGGACCATGGTTGACCGCTATCATCCCCTGCAAACCGTGTGGCCGTATGCTCTATCCTTGCTACTGTTGTCCAGGGGGATGTGAGTTGATGGTTGATTGCCAAGACTGTAAAAATAAAAGTTGGAGAAGCTTCCCCTGTGATCTCATTTCTGGAGGTCCATATTGTTTTAACATCATAGAATCTGAAGATTTTGTGGGCTTTATTTGTTCATAGTTCTGTATAATGTTATGACTGAACAAAAGGCTTCAAACAAACAAGAAACTTTGAAAATGACTGAGCTGGATTTCTAAACTAATTTTTATGAGTCTTAGAAGTAGGTTGTGTATGACCTTAAAAGTTGTGATTGAATAGTGAGCGAGTCATGAGAGATATCTAGAATTCAATTTCAAGAGGTAGGAAGTGTATGAAAAGAATGCAAGATTCTGATGGGTGCAGATATCTTTAGAGTTAACTGGAAGATGAATTTATGTATTTTAAGAAACAAAGAAAAGCAAAATCCAATCAAGCAAGCCAGAGTTGGAAATGAAGTTTTCTGGGGTAAATGCAATAAGTCATGCAACATATAACTACACAGTCTCTGAGGCCACCCCACTGGAGGGTTTTGGTACAACCATGGTAAATGGACATAGGCATCCCCCATTAGTGTTGCTGACAAGTATCCAGTCACCATCCCAGCTGAAACCTCAAGTTATCATGTAACCTCAACTGACTCAGATATTATCCCCTAAATTATGTGGGTAACATAATTGTTTCTTTACTGTGTAAGCATCTTCCAAAACCCAGAAGATTTAGAATCAAGTATTGAAATGTATAAAAGACCAAAACCATGGTATTAATGTCTTTGTGTCAGGAATCTGGAAAAATTTGGAATTTTAGTTACTAGTAATATTTAGATATACAATGATCTATTAGAACAATAGTTTAGCTTTGTAACTTCAATTTAAAATATGCAATTGAATAATTGATTTAGTCCTGTAATTTAGGTTCAAATCTTACTAATTATATATACAGTGTTAAAATATTTAAGAGAACTTAAGTTTCACTTTAAAGTCTAATTAATGAGGTTTATAAGAATTACTTAAGTTTGGGGGAAGGTTTTTCAGCCAGATAATTGAAATATTTAAAGAGAAAATTGAATATATTAAATTTATAAATGCAGTTTAGAATTTGTAAAGGAGCTTAACCAAATTTGTAAGTGGGACCAAATGTTAATAATGCCCTCTTCAAAATATGATTGTTAAGATTTACTAGATTTAAAGGTAAAATAATAAGATTTGCAAATTGAACTAAAAAGCTTAAGGAAGAATTTTGGGATTAGTAATTTTAATAAAATGAGTATTAACTACTACAACCAAAGAAGGTATCTGATTGGAATTTTCTTGCATGCAAAAACTACTCTCAAGGACACATACAAACATGTATACAACCCTTTCGTTTATCAGATTTTATATTCAGGATACTACATGAAGTTTCAGGCAACTTGTAAATGAATCAACCAATTGTTTGATGGAATTCAGTAGATTTTTGATGGAATTGACCAATCTTCAGGTTCCTAGCCCAAAGCTTTCCCAAGAGAAAACCCAGAAGATCGAGGGCCCATTCATTTGGTACAGTGTTCCTCACGCTTGAGCAAGGGAAAAAATGCACAAGGACCCCAATTATTTTTATGTTACTTAAAAATGTTTAGCATAAAACTAGATATAAACTGTTCACGGTAAGAGCTCTAATACACACAAAACAACTTAACCAACTAAATACAAACCCAAATACAAACACAGTAAAATTCAAATGAACAACGTCAATCTACTGTGATGAGTAATGTTTGGCTGAAACTCAATCACAGTTTGCAACATGAGTATGGTACTGGCTGCTGCAGCCCCAGCTCCTGGTCGTTCTGCGCGCCCGTGTTATTACCTCGTGTACTGACTATTTGCACACCACTTTCTTCTGCTGAACTACGTTGTACGGCCTGCTGTGATGTCATTTGGCCTTCATTTGGCACAAACGCATCATTTACTATTCAGTTCACCTCTGTTCTTTTCTCATTAGTAGGAGTCATTAAAGTAGTGCCACTTGGCAACAACATAATTGCAAACAAAAGCAAATGACACTGACATCTTATGGCGAAGCTCAGTTATAAGGTGGTTATTGAGATGATCCAGAATATCCATACATTATTGATTATTATAAAAACTAAAACTGAATTTAAAATTTGTTACAGAAAGCCCATAGAGTTTTCAAGGATATCCAGTTTGAGAAGCACGTGGTAAAGTGGAAAGAGCTTAAGCTTTGAAGAAAGACAAACTCAGATTCAAATCCTAGCTTTTCCATTTAATCGATAGTTGTGCGACCTCTTTATGTCTCTTTTCCCCATTTATAAGATAAGGATAATAATACCAATCAGACAGAGTTGAAATAAGAATTAGAGGTTATATGGATAAAGCTATGAGCAAACAGGTAAGGATTCTGTCAAAGAGAGTTATTATTATTAAAGATTATACATAGTATATTTGCCATATAACTAGTTATGAAGTTATGAATGTGTGTGTGTGTTTGTCGGTGAGTTGTGTAGTTGGAAATTTTACCTACATCAGACACAATTGAAAGATAGTGTAATGCAATGATTTTCCAAATATGTTCTATTTGAAGGGGTTGGAGTTGGGAAAGTGATGGGGTTGAGGGTCTCTATTCAATCAAAGCAATTTTATTTTACATACATGCTTTACACACAGGGCTTCCATTTAAGATAATACTAGAATAAATAAATTTTATGGCTAGAAATAAAAAAGTTTGAAAACTGTTAGTATATTATTATAGTGATGACAGTGATGACCATTGACCCATTATTATGTGGCAGACACAAGCACCTTATGAATTAGGTACTATCATTATCCTCACCATAACGGTAAAAAATTAAATTAAAAGTGTATATATATATATACTTTTTGCCTCTTGTAGTGCTTTTGAATAAAATATATTCTTGGCAGTGCTTTGACAACAACCTGAAATATTCCTCGATTTTGAAAGGCCTTATAAACAGATCTTCCAGGTCTACATTTAAAATCCAATTCCTTAAAAATTAGGCAAAAGCATTTTCTCGCCTTTTTGAAATACTAACCCATAGCTATACCTAGCCATCAGCTAGGAATTCACACCTCTCAATTCAGCCTCTTAATGAGTCAGCATCCTTCATTTGATTCTTATTAAAATGAAGAAGCGTGAAACCACTTTTGGGCAAGTTGAGAAAAATAGACTGCCTCTAAATTTTCCACTGTAATTTCATCCCAGGGGCCCTAGAAATGCAGACACATGCATGCCCACTAGCTAACACACCACATCTCATGCACATGAGCACGTGCACGAATGCACACACACACACACACACAGACACAGGGAAAGGGTTTATGATTGTTATGCAAATGTGTCTGTTAACTAAAGACTGGGATGCCAATTGTCTAAGGAATTTATTAATTCTCAACTCTGAAAAAAATAAATGATGAAAATGAAAGAAAGCATTGCCTAAATTTTGTATAAAATTATCTAAGCTATGACCTGTGTTTGGGGTTACAGATCTTTTGTTGTCATCTGATTGTATTTCATTTTTGTCAAAGATGAAAAATTCATTTTGCCCCAGAAAGTGTTAAGTGAAGCATCTCATTTTGCCGGCCAGAGTTCCCCCTTTCATGTTGTAACAACCCACTGTTGATGGAAGTTTGGGATGTGGTTGCTCAAATTCTCAAAGGCACATAGGGGCTGTGGAGGATGCTCTCTCCCTTTCAGCTCCCAAGACAAGGGTATACAGTTGTGGCACAATATACTTAAGGCTTCTGCCTTAACCCCTCAGATGATCTCTGAAATGATTCTTTCTTTTTCCTTCGAGGGAATCATTATTTTCAACAATCTTGAACAGTTTAGTTGATTGAATCAACCATGTCATTATTTTAATAGGTCATTAAAATAAACAAAAAAATTCAAATAATTATAAAACCTGTGTTTTCTTCAAAATAATCACAGCCAGAAGCTCTGTGTGTGTATAGTAAAATAAGGCCACAGCATAACTATCATATAATGTCACTCAAATATTCTTTGAAACCAGGAGAATATAAATAAATAAATTCGTTGAAAAAAAAGAAGCCAGCAAACACAACCAAAAGTTGAGAGCCTGCTGTGATAGAAAGACGTTAAATTAAGATTTAGCAAAACAAGGCTCTTGCTTCTGCTCTCTAGTGACTAGCTAGATTATATTGGAAGAGTCACTAGTTTTCTTTGAGTCAGTCTTTTTCGATGCTAAATAGAAAGATTTTCAGCTCTACTGCAGTAAGTACTTATTGTGATAACATGTGTGTTGTAGTGCATTGGTGCGGTTCAACAAATATTTCTGGCTCTCCTCCTTCCCGTGCGTGGTAGGGTTGCACTGCCTGCTTGCTCTGAGGTTACGTATTGCTGTATGAAATGCGCTGGCCAATGCAATATGAGCAGAAGTGATGCTTGTCACATTCAGCTAGAAATCTCAAGAACCCGTGGTTGATTTGCCACCTGCCCTTCTCTCTACAGTACTGACTGTAGAAGCTCCTATTGAGATGACATCTTGAACTTGGTAGGCTGGGTCCCTAAGTGAATACAAAGAGCAGAGCCCTGTTGCCTCATATTGGACATGTAACATAAGTAAGAACTTTTGTTATGTCGGGCTTTGGAGATTTTGGCTTTGTTTATTACTGCCACATAACCTAGGACATCCTAACTAATACAGCGTATGCAAACGCTTTGAAAAGTATTAAGGATTATTCACATTAAGAATGAAGAAACCACTAGTTTTGGAAACAATTTTATTCTATTTATATTTTTAAAGATCTTAAAAGGAAAAGTAAAAAAAAAAAGTGCTGCCTCTTTAAGAACATCTTGTTAGTGGAAAGTCAAGTTGTAAATGAATAATAAAGAAGTGCCCCCTGTAAGAGAAGTTCAGAGAAAGTATTCACAGAAGGGATAGTGGCAATATTCAAGTTGTCCTTGGTAAGCAAGCCAAGGAATACTTCTTGTTTCTTTTTGTGTTTCGCTGGTTTGGGCATATTTTAGCATCTGTTTTTAACTGATCAGGAGAAATGGAAGCTTGGGTTCTAAGAGAAAATATTGTTTCATGTAATCAGAAGAGACAATGTGGGAGGGGTCTTATAAACACTGTGCTTTGTTTTGTCAGCACAATGTTTAGTTCTTTTCCTTTTCTTAATTGGAATGACTTTCTGTGAGTGTGAACCTGGCTGTTCTCCAGGGCACCCACCGCTCCCTAGTGCCTCACACCTAGCCCCTCTCTGCAGCTGCTACCTGCCTGACCCCCAAGGTCATTTAGATTTTGCAGTCCTTGCAGTGAAGCATATAGATTTCAGAGAGAAATGGGAGTCTATAGGAGCAATGAAAAACTAATACATTCATACGAAAGTAAAAAATATATATATCTCTATTCAACTAAAATGTTTTTAAGACCATAATGGTGCAGGCAACATGGGAGCCATTAGAAAACTGGGGATACACAACTTTGAAGGTAAGTTAATATTATTTCCTATAACCCTAAAAGGAAATTTAAGAGCTAAGCAATGATTAAAAATTAAACTTGAATTGGGTTAGTTGAGACAGTGACTGACTTAAGTGATATTTATTTTAATTTCCTCATTTTTTTTATTAGGTCCCCATCAAACTGCTTCTTATCTTTTACAGCTTTAGATGCAGATATAAATCAATAAGAACCAGGCTGTCTATGTAATTGCCTCTTTCTCTACGACAGTGACCATTCTTTGGACCTTGGATTATACTTTGGAAAAAAAACTGATTTACAAGAGTTATCTTGCAAATCCACCCCATTTACGAGATGCAAGGGATGAGCCCTGAAGAAAGGTTCTGTGGTCAAGTACCTTTGTGACTGCAAATCTGGGCTAAGTCCTTGGTGAAGAGTTCTGATTGCCCTGAGGACGTTGTTTCCGCCAGGCTGGATCAGTCCTAGCTGGAGCTACCTGGGAAGTACAAATCTTCCTTTTAAAAGTCCCTCTTTCTCTTATATTCTAGATGCGTTCTATCAGCTCTCCTGCTGCCTCAGTTTTCAAAATATATCTTGAATGTGTCCACTTCTTACTAGGGTCCCTGTTACTGGATCTTCCCATTGGCCCCTCATCAGTCGATTTCCCAGACAGAGGCCACCTGGTCCTTTAACACCTTGTCAGGTCATCATGCCACTCCTCTGCTCCAAAACCACCAGGACTGCCTCATCCATTAGAATTGCACCCACGCTCCTTAGCTCACCTATGGGACCCCACATGCTCTGATACCTAGCTGCCATCCCCGCCTCCTGGCTGTCCGACCTACCTTGTTCCTTCTACACCAGCCTGGCCCACAACCTTGCTGTCCTCTCCTCTCCTTCTGGAATGTTCTTCCCCAGACACTTGCCTGGGCACTCCAACTGTCCACATCTTTGCTCTAATGTTATCTCTTCAAAGAGTCCCTACTGTCAAGCTTGCTCCTCTTATACTAGTTTCTTTTTTTGTTGTTACACTTATCACTGCCCGACATTAGGCTATACATTTTTTAACAGGATATTAAAATCAGACCCCTCCTGTCTTTGAGGTCCCAAAGCTGAGAACAATGGGTTGCTCACTGTTCATGCAGGATATGCCAACTGCTGCGTTGATGGAAGAAGCTAAGATTAAATTGGAGAGGGTGATTTAAAGAGTTTTAGCATCAGCATTTCTTTAGAGAGAGAGCCAAGAGGCGAGAATAAGAGGATAGAATCTCAAGAGAACTACTGGGGAGAATTTGACATGTGTTTCATGGAGTTTGGGTTTTCCTAGGAACTGAGGGCTGGCTTAGGAGTGAAAAATAAAAACCTTCCAGGAGAGAGGAAGGCTGATATAGTCTGTCGTGAGGGCCCCTCTTCCAGAGTTTGGTGGGGACAAGTGTGTGGTTCTATTTCCCAGACCAGATGTGGACTCCTGGCCTGGGAAGTCAAGGTGACCCCAACAGAAGGATAGATCAGAGGCTGAGGAGGAGGTTAAAGATGGCCAGATCAAGAAGAAGACTATAGGTAGGAGACCCCCAGAATGCGGGGTTGGGATCTCCAAATGCAGTATTTGGATTTGAATGTAAAGAAGACCCGACACTACAGGACTACCCACACAAGATGGCGGCTGTTTTTGCCATCCTCACATCCACCTCGGGCAGGGACCTTGGAGAGGCTAGTGAGGAGTGGGGAGAATGTGGAGTAGAACCTTTTTCCCACAGAAGCCTTCCATTCCTGAATCAGTCCTGTGCTGGCAGGGGAAGGGAGGGGAGAAGATTTGAAGGAGATGAGATAGCAACACTTTAATCTGTTACTACATTTTTTAAAAAAACCTAACCTGCAAAGGAGACTCTGCAAAAAGTCACTTTTGCAAAACAGACTCCTTCTTCACCTAAAAAAGTAACAAACACGTTTATAACGATTTTTGAGACATTTTGTTGGGTTCTGGGATGGCCGTAGAGGTAGGCGGGGAGATGGAGGCAGTTGGAGAGACCGTTAGAGGTGAAATAGCCAACCCTGTTGAAAGGAGAGCACCCCTTTGACAGGGAGGGGCTCTTAGTTTTGGTGCCTCCTGGTTCTCAGGGCTGGGAAAGAGCCCCAGCGGGAATCAGCTCTGTGGACACTGAGAGTAAGGATCTGAATTTCCACTTTCAGGGGACCATGATGGTTTGGACAAGGTGTGTGGGGCAGTGACTTTTGTGGACAAAGACCTGGGGGCCCCTCCTGGATGTGAGCGCTGAGTAAGCTCCCTGGCCCTCTGCATTGTCCTTCAGCGGGCGGCCTGGTACTCTAACACGGGAGCGTTCAGGGTCATATTTAATTTGATTTAGAAAAGTTAAATAATGCAACATGTCTTGCACCTGAGTGTAGTGATTGCAAATTTATATCTACCACACAAGAGAATGGGGCCACAGGGTATAATCCTGGAACGTCAGAGGAGGGGAATTAGGCCACCTTCTAATTAACTGCTCTGTACCACATGCCTGTCAAGAGCACAGTGGGCAGGTACCTTGAGTCCCATTTTGCCGGCAATAAAATTAAGTCACAAGCAGCTTATCAAACCAGAAGGATCTTGGAGTGAAACATCGTCAGGGCCAGAGAGCCAGAGGTCAGACACCCCTCTCTGGCTCCTGACCCACACCCACCCACCGATTCCTCCTTCCAGAAGCATGGGGCCTCCAGGGAGATTGAAGGGGAAACATGCACAAAACCCCACTGGAGACTGAATTAATGCCTGCCAGAGGTTGAAGGGAATAAAAGGGGATTTTACAAATCCATCAGGGAAAAGGGAGCATTAAAGAGAAAAGAGAGCAAGTTCTAAATGAAAAAGGATAGGAAATTAATGGGGACTAAAATAGATTAGAATTTTATGTGCTCCACAGGGCTTACAACACTTCACATGCAATTAGGAATAAAATCACAGACTCGTCAACCCCTATTCCCTGGAGGGAAGTGATAGGCGTGGTGGAGGGAAGAAACCCCAGAAGGCCGGAGTTGCAGCTCGTAGCAGGTGGGGGTGGATAGTAGCCTAGACTCGGCTTCACCTGTGTCCTCTGTGGACCTACATTTGTAAGGAGAACATGCCCAGGTGTGTGGAGAGTGAGGGGAGCAAAGCTAAACAGCTCTTTCCTCTTTTGTCCTGGGCAAGCACATTGCAACAGGCTGAGCCATTTCACAGTGGACATGATTTCTCCTGTGTATGAATGGAGGAGACACATTTCCAATACAACTGAACTATGTTTAGAACTTTCCATTTGCAAAGCACTTTCACAAATATCACCCTGTGGGGACAAGATCCTCTGAGATAGGAAGGAAGAGCAAGTATTACAAACAACATATCTCCTTTCTTTTACTGATGAAGAAAATGAGGCTCAGAAAACTTAGCTAAGTGGTCCAGCGCAACACAAATACTAGGCAGTAGGGCCTGGATTCAAACCCAGGTCTTAAAAATTCTCATCTAGACTCACTGTTTTCACAGGGCGAGAAGAGGGGAGGAGGGCAAGTTTGGTCTTAGGGACAGAGCGAGTATACGGAATGGTGAAGTCACCACTCTGAGGTCTCCCTGCCCCTAGATGTTTTCCAAGCAGCTTTTGTAGTGTTTACAAGCCTACAGTGAGATCTTCCGCCTTGGTGTGCCGTGGTTCTCAACTGAGGCGCTCCGAGCAGTTTGTGTGGGACAGTCCTGTGTTGCTCAGGATTGCAAGATGTTCAGCATCATTGCCTCCCACTCCACACAAAATGGCAGTGCCAGCCTTAGTCATCATGACAATAAAAATGTCCCAGTCATTTCCAAGTACCTCCTGGAGGCTGGTATTGTCCCCAGTTGAATATTGTGTCTCCTAAGAGGCCTATTCTCCTGGTGTTAGAGGCTGGACTCTGTAGATTTGGAGTGCTGTGTATCCCCATGCCTTGCATTGCACCTTGCTGGTGTCCTAATGATAAGTGGAGACTATGACACAAGCATGCACAGAAGGAAGACCATGTGAAGATTTAGGGAGAAGACACCCATCTACAAGGCAAGGAGAGAAGCTTAGAAGAAATCAACCCTGCAGACGTCTTGATCTTGGACTTCCAGCCTCCAGAACTGTTGAGAAAATCCATTTCTGCTGTTCAGGCCATCCAGTCTGGGGCACTCTTTAACGGCAGCCCTAGCAAACTAATAAAGTCACCTTCTGAGATACATAAAACAGTATTGACCACCAGGAAAGAAAAAAACACAGTGTTCCTGGAGTGGTGGGGCCTTGGACCTGATTTATCAAATAGCTCACTTGGTCTGTAAGACCAACAGCCTGAGTAAGAAAAATTTCTCTCTAGGGGCCAGGTCTGGAGAGAGGAACCTAGTCAATGTGAAGCAGCCACGAGGAGTTAGTGGTCCAGCCTCTGGGAGTTGTGGACCTTTACAAAGCCCTGGAAACAAGGCTTGAGGCCTGGACACACTTCCTTTCCTGGCAGCTGAACTGCTCCAAGTGGAGCTGCCTGGGGAAGGAGCCCCTGAGTTTCCTGGCCAGAGCTGCTGTTGGTGGTTGTATCTGTTGTGTCCTGAGAAATGCGACTTGAGGGGTAGGTTTTGAGCCTTTGGGGTTCTATGGTTACCACCATAAAGCACGTATACCAGCCATAGGAGGAGAAAGTGACTTTGCCTTGTACCCTCACTACTCTGCAGCCTGGGTGACAGGCATGAGTAACATCCCCTGTGTGACTAATGGGGTCAGTAATCTGCAATCCAGTGCACATTCATTTACTAAGGGCTGGACCTTGGAACCCTACGCACTTGCATTTACCTCTTGGCTCTGCCACACGCTGGTTTTACTATCTTAGGCAAAACAGAGAATCCTTCTAAGTCTGTGAATTGGGCATATAATAATATCTGCCAATTAGGGTTATTGTAAGGATTGGGTGAGATGATCAATCAATGTACTGTCTGCCTAAGGAAGCGTAGCTAATGCTAGCATAATATTTCTGGACCAGGCTCAGTTTTAGTGGGGCCAGCTGCCTTTCTGGCCTCAAATGTAGACATTGTTAAAAGATGCTTCTTAGTGGAGGTCCTGTGACTCACAAGACCACCCTCAAGGTCCTGCCCTTGGGGCCTGTGCCAAGAAGCTGGTGGTCTCCACCAACCACGGCTCGTGTTTCCTCCTGGTTCTCAGCCCTTTCTGAGTGGAGGCCTGTGGTTTCCTTGTTTGGAACACCTATACCCTGTGCTTCACCTTTGACTTCCTCTTCTGCCGCAGACTCTGCTGACAGTCCCATAGGCCTCTGCTTTACCTTCCATTCCCTCTCCGGGATCACAAACAAGACAGTACTTCAGAACAGGCTATGGAGACACTGATTCAGCAACTGGAACTAAGACTTAGGATAGACCTCAGGCCCACACACTCCCAAGTGTCCTGGCTTTGCAGGAACAGTGCAGAAACCCTCCACAGTCAATCACCGTCAGAGGTCACCATCCACTCCCTCTACTCCTTCACCTCAGGCCTTCAGGAACCTGAACCTGTCCCTGAGACTGGATGACAGAAGGTGAATATTGTGATGGTTTTTCAGAAAATTCCTAGGTACCCAAACACACGATGTCTATATGCAACACCCCATCATCGTCCAATAGCTATTCATGCAGAAGAAAAAATCATTTCAAATACGTCTTATGTAATTATCAAACTTTCTTGGTAGTCATAGTTATTCCCTCTGGAGTATAGATTTCTGATTATCCCCCTGAAATGTGTATTCTAGTTTAGGGAACTTTAAATATTCTCTATATCCACCCAGAGCGTACAGCTTAAAAGGAGCACACATTTGTCACACTGTTCCTACTGAAGTATTTGAAAGCAAATTACAGACACTATAGCCACATCTTTATGCATATTTTTTCATATAGAATATTTTTAAAGATACATTTACAAATAAGAAAAAATTATATACATAAAAGAAGAAAACTTTTTCTTTTGAGTATGTATGTCTATATATGTATATATAGATATGTATAGCGTCTATATGTATATGGAGATGTACGGTATGTATATAGCATATAGATATACAGTATATATATAGCATATATATGCATATATAGACACACATACATAAACAGACACAGACACATATATGAAAAAGAATTGCTGAATCAAGAAATACAAGCATTTGTGAGCATCTTGATTCACACTATGAAAGTACCTTACAGAAGGGTCATATCATGAGATAGCACCACAAGTTTATAAAGAGTAGATATTTTTTGGATAGTAATATGTATCGTCATTTAAAGAAATACGTGCTAATTTGTAGATGAAAATAATATCCTGTTGTAATTTCGGCATCTTTAAAAAATTAGTGGTGAGATTGAACATTTTTCACACGTTAATTTGTTAGCAGCATTTTGTCTTCTTGTGAATTGTTGGTTTTCATAGTGTTCTCTTTCAGGGCTCTATTGTTTTCTTATCAACTGGCATGCACTTTTAAATAGAGTTGCTAGACCTTTGTCTGTTGCCATTTTCTGCAGATGAGGAGATGTGCCTAAGGTTACGTAGCTAGTGGCTCAGATCAAATTCAAACTGAGGTTTGTCTGACTCCAGAGTTTATTCTCTTCCAATTACACTGTACTTCTTTCTAGTGTGCCAAGGAAATGGAGCATTAGACAACGTCCACGTGGAGTCTGAGGCAACTCAGAGCCGGGACCTACAGAAATATGGAGCTTAATTACTGCGATGCAGGTCTTGGAAATGTCTCATAAATAATTTCTCATTTAACCTCAAAATACTCCTATTAAACAAGAATTAAGTATGATTATGATATTGACATTTTACAGATGAAGCTGCTAGGGTAAAGTAATATCCATGTGCAGTAGGTCAAGTAGAGGTCAAATTCAGTCTTAGACTCAATACTATCATTTTATGATAATATGTGACACTCCATTTATCTGTCACCATCAGAAGGAAGAGGCAGGTCACTTCAGTTAATTTTCAGTTAAATAAAAATTACCCCTTTAAATACCAATTTTTAAAAGCCTTTTATTAAACTTGTACAAAAAATATGACTGATCAATGGCACACATTTATCTTTTCTTCCTCTTAAGAAGCCACTAAAATGATAGTAAATAAAATTTTCAAAGGTGTAGAACACAACAATGAAGAGAATATCACAAATGAAAAATTTAAATAAATTCCTGAGAGAGAGAGGGAGAGAGGATTTGAGAGAGAGAAAGAAACTGAGCGAGTAGATAGGAAATTTGTAACTGCTGAAGCAGGACATAAGAGGCTTCGATGAAGCAATGCTACTTAGATTGAGGTTTGTGGACCAGCAGCAACAGCATCGCCCCCAGAATTTATTAGGAAAATAAATTTGTTAGGAAAAAAAGTAAATTCACGGGCCCCTTGCCAGGCCTTCTGAATCTGACTTTGTGGGTGGGGCCAGGAATATGTACTCAATAGGCTCAGGTCATTCTTTTATATGGTCGAGTTTGAGAAGCACGAGCCCGGAGAACACTGGATGTTACAACTGAGGAAGCTGCTCTTTGCCTTCCTAATCCCAGAGAGGCTTGGGATTTCCAAGTACCAGGTGTGAGGGAAATTGAGGGAAACAAGCTCCCTCCTGACATTTGAAGGGCCCAGGGCAATAGTAGACATGGTGTCCTCTCACCCAGCTAGCATTCCTTCTCTTCCTCCCCACTCTGTTCTGCACCACTCAGGGCCTCATGTGCACCCACATAGTCCATCCAGTGGCACATCGTAGCTCCAAACACACCCCTACAAATGGCCCCTTTTACCTATGGTTCAAGGCCCAGCGGAGAGGCCCACGCAGTGACTAGAAGGAAGAGGGCTTGGGGCTGGTTGAGCAGGGATTTCTGGGCTCCCAGTTGCTCAGAGCATGGCCTAGAAGGGGAAATGTGAGCACGAGATGGATTGTCCCTTGGTCCCTCAAATGCCTTGCCCAGTGAGGAGGGCTGAGGCCAGAGGAAAATCAAGCAGGAGCTTCTATGGCTCAGGGACCAGAGCAGGGGCTCCAGGCACATGGCTGGAAGAATGAATAGGAGAGTAACATGGGGTTATAAACAGAGGGATTAATTGAAAGCACATATATATGGAAAACACCTGGCATTCCATAACCCTTCAATTATCCCTGGCTTCCAGACTATTCTTTTCCAAATTGGGAAATTGGATATCCTTTAGAAAAAAGACCTCTGCATTTTCTCTTCTAGGGATCCCCCTACAAAATAGTCACACACTTCTATCCTGGGCTGTCTCCTGACAGATAAATGCTCCACCTAGAGGCATCAAGCCCCAAGTCAGCTCTTGGTTGTCACATTTAAGATACAGACACAACTAAGGATCAATAGACAGTTGAGGATTGCCAGTATCATGAAAGAGAAGATGGAGATAAGATAGAATAAAATAACCTCATAGAAAACCATAATAAATAAGAAAAACTGAGACCATAAATAAAACTCTAATTAGAATCCCCTGAGATAATAAAAATAATTAGCATTTATAAAGAAAGAAATTATATTATGAGGATGGAAAAATCAAAGCAAGAAAGAGCTATTTGGCATTAGGACTCTGATTGCCAAAGGGGCACTCTCTGTTGCCTACACAACAACCGCTCACCTCTCTTCGTCTTTTGTGACAGAATCCCATTGGTGTTCACCCTTCTCCAAATGCCTTGTGTTTCAGAGGAGCCTTAGTTCCTCCCCGATACCAGGAGTGGATCTTGATTAAGATAGTAGTGGTAATTCTGTTCTCTGTCACGTAACTGGCTTAAGAATGGGTATGTGACACAATATTGACCAATGAGGTTTGAGAAAAGTCTGTAGTAGTGTTTCTGGAAAAATTTCTTTCATTTTTTTAAGAAAAGAACACAATATAGATATTTCCTTTTCTTCCTTCAGATCTAGTTGTGTGAGAATATGACGCTTGGAATTGCTGCAGCCATCTGGCTACTGAAAGTCTATAAACTCAATGACAAGGGTGACACAATGAAGCTGCCAGAGCCCTTATGTCATTAAGCAGCTAAATTTATTAATCTCTCGTGCCACCCATGGCCAGACTTCTTGCTCTGAGAGAAAATCAATCTCCCTTTTGTTTAAACCTGTTTGAGTTGAGTCCTCGCTTACTTGTAGGCAAAAAGCATCTTAATTGACATAGTAAAACAAAAATATTCCATAGAAAGTTAAAAAAAAAATAACACCAAGAAAGTGATCCTACTACCCAAAAATGAACAAATAGGCAGAAATGGAATATATGAGTTAAAAGATCAGACTTAGAAGAACACCCCAAGAAGGAGCTCCAGAAAGAGCAGAGAAAATGGAGAAGGTGGAAATTATCAAAGAAATAGTACAATGGAATTTCCTAGAGTGAGAGTTGTAAATCTCCAGATTGGAAGGGCTTCCCTATTATCCATTAGAATGAATGAAAAAAGATCAAAACAAAGACACATCACTAGAATTTCAGAACACCAGGGAAAGAAGTCAATTTCAGAGAGGAAAAAAATAGGTCATTTAGAACAGAAAAGACCGTATTTTTTACCAGCAATACTGGATGCTAGAAGTCAGTGGGACGGTTCCCTCAAAACACTAATGAAAAATTATTTTCAATGAAGAATTATATGCTCAACCAAACTATCAGTCATACGAAGGTTGAATAAATGTATTTTCAAACACACACCAAGAAAGAGGAAGCTATGTGGAAATTATATCATTAATTGGCAAATAGCCACTTCTGCTCCCTTTCTACTGTAGAGGACTATGCTTCCCCATCCCTTTGAGGCTTGGCCGCGTGACTTGCTTCATCCAATGGACTGTGAGTACATGTGATGTGTACCATATTGATAAGAGGCTTTAAGTGTGCTTGTAAGGTTAAGTTTGGCCTCTTTTATTCTGTCCTCTCTCATAAAAGGAGCAAGCCTCAGGCAGTGCTGCTCTTCAGTGTGGGTCCCAGAATGGGGAAGACTTGAATTATTCCACAACCTGGAACCAAGACAAATGGCACTGAGTTGTTTCAATGGAAAAGAAAGTCTAGATACTATGGAGAGCTTGCATAAAATAGTAGCAAAACTCCAAAAGAAAGGCAATAAGAAGCACTAAAACAAAACAAAACAAAACAAAAAGAATCTTACAAGAGAGTAAATGTAATCATAAAGCCATATGTGGCTCTACTATTAACAACATTTATAGTCTTTATGATTTAACTGAAATAGCAATATAACTGTATTGAGTAGAGGTCAAGGTCCATGTTTTTTCCCCCTGTGCAAGTAGCCAGTTGTCTCAGCACAATTTATTGTAAGATTTTTTCTTTCCTCATTGAATTACCTGGGAAGCTTTGTTGAAAATGAATTGACTTTATATGTGGGGGTCTATTTCTGGGCCCTCTATTATGTTTCATTGATCTGATTATCATTAAGCCAATACCATACTCTTGATTACTGTAGCTTTATAGTAGGTCTTGAAATCAGGGTTGAGAATTCAACTTTGGTCTCTATTTTTTTTTAGATTGTTTTGATTATTCTGGGTCTTTGCATTTCCACATATATTTTAGAATCAACTTAGCAGTTTCTATTAAAAAAAAACTATAGGTATTATGATAGGGATTGTGTTTAATCTAAAGATCAGTTTGAAAAGAACTCACATCTTATCAGTGTTGAGCCTTCCAATCTATAGAAATGATAGACCTCTCTATTTAGGTGTTCTCCAATTTATATTAGCAGTTTTGTATTTTCGAGGTAGAAGTCTTGTGTGGTTTTTGTTAAATTTATTCTTAATTTTTTAGGTGTGTTGATGCTGTTGTAAACAGAATTTTTTTAAAGTTTCATTTTCCAATTCTTTGTTGGTGTTTGATATCGACCTTGTATCTGATGACATTTCTAATTCCACCTTCTAGGTCTAGTAGCTGTTTTTTTTCCTTGAGATTCCATAATGCTTTCTATGTAAACAATTATTTCATTGATGAATACTTTACTACTTTCTTTCCAAATTTTATATGTTTTTATTTTTTTGCGTCATTGTCCAGGATAGCACGAGCAGTGGTGAGGGCAGACATCCTCACCTTGCTTCCAGCCTTCAGAGGAAAGTGCTCAATGTATCACTGTTATCACTGTTGAGAATAATGGTCACGTAGGCTTGTCATAGGTGCCTTTTATCAGGTTGAGAAAGCTTCCTTCCATTTCTATTCTGAGAATTTTTAAAATCATAAATAGGTGTTGAATTTTGACCATTTTTGCCACCTCTACTGAGGTGATCATATGTTTTTCTCTTTTATTCTGTTCTTGTGATGAATTACTTTGGTTTTCAATTATTAAACCAACATTACATTTCTAGAATAAACTTTTCTTGGTCTTGAAGAGATTTGCTAAAGTTTGTTAAGGATTGCTTTGTGTTCATGTAATAAGAGATATTGACCTGTAATTTTCCTTTCTTGTGATATCTTGAAAAATTTTGATATTAAGGTTACATTGGCCTTGTGAAGAAATTGTGGAGTTTCCTTTCTTCTCTATTTTCTGAAAGTTTTTTTAAAGATTGTTATATTTCTTTCTCTATATATTTGATAGAACTGACTGGTGAAAGCATCTGAGCATGGAGTTTTCATTATGGGAAAGTTTTTTATTATCAATTACATTTTTAAAGTAGATATGACTATTTACATTTTCTGTTCCTTCTGGGTCAGTTTTGATAAGTTATGTCTTACACGGAAATCGTCTATTTCATCTAAGTTGTTGAATTTGTTCGCATGGAATTTCACCTTATGATCCTTTTACTACCTGCAGAATCTGTAGTGATATCTCTGCTTTGATTCCTGATATTGGTAATTTGTGTTTTTTTCTCTTTCTTTCCTGATTAATCATCAAGTAGTTTTTTCAGTTTTATTAATCTTTTCAAAAAACTGATTATTGGCTTTGTTAATTTCCTCTACTATTTTTCTGTCTCTATTTTGATTTCTGCCCATATTTATTATTTTTCTTTTTCTGGAGTTTTAGTTTGCTTTTCTTTTTGTAGCTTCTTGAGATGAAGACTTTGATTATTGATTTAAATCTTACTTCTTCTCTGACATAAGTATTTAAAGGTATAAATTTCCCTCTAAGTACTATTTCTCCTATATCCAACAAAGTTTTATATATTGCCATTTCATTTTCTTTAGTTAAAAATACTTTCTATTTTCCTTGCAATTTAATTTTTTAACCCATGAGTTATCAAGAAATATTACTTAATTTTTGAGTATGTGGTGATATTCTTTTGCTATCAATTTCTAATTTAATTTACTGTGGTATAAACACATACTGTGTAGGAAATTTCAATCCCTGAGATTTACTGAGACATTTATGGCTCAGCATATGTATTCCATTCTTCATGTTGGATGTAATATTATATAATATCTATAAAGTGAAGGTAGTTTACAGCGTCATTTGTATCTTCATGGCCTGACAGATTTTTCAACCAGTTATTCTACCTATTATTGACAGTGGAACATTAAGGGTCCTTAAGATTAATTTCTTTCTTTCGTTGTATCAGGTTTTGCTTTATGCATTTTGAAACTCTATTGTTGTGTTCACATACAGTTACAATTCTTTTGTCTTCCTGATTAAATGACATTTATCATTGATAAATGTTTCTCTTTATTTCTGGCAATACTCCTTATTTTGAAATCTGTTTTCCCTAATATTAACATATGCACACTAGCTTTATTCCACTTATTGTTTGAATGGTGTATCTTTCTTTAAAAAATTTCTTTTCCTTTTGACTTATCTTTTTATTTATTTTTGAAGTGCATCTCTTTCAGGTAGCATGAACTTGGATCTTGATTTTTATACATTGTTAGGGCTTCTCCAAGTCACTCAAGTTAACACACTGAACCTAGAACATTTGCTCATTGCACTCATGTCTGTAAATTTATCCTGGTCTAATATCATTTCCCTTCCATCCTGATCCAAACCCTTAGGATCATTTCTCATACATTTTCCCCCAGATTTCTGATTATATAATTGACAAATCTTGCAATGCATTCTCTATTTTATCTCCTTGTGGGTCACACCTAGAAATGACTCCTTGGGGACGAGCTGGGATTGATTCTGGATATGGCCCTAAAAGTAAGGAGTGGTTGTAGGGATGGGACTTGAGAAGGATCAGTATTTCCCTGCAAGACAAAAGATGCTACCATTTGTCCTTCAGGGAAAGGAAGATTAATTTTTTCAGATAGGGAAGAAAGCTATGCATCTTGTAATAAACAAATTTTGGCAGAATATGGGGGTTCAAGGTGCTTAGCTTCATTTGAGTCTACTCACATATCCCCATTTCAAATTTTGATGTTCTAATCCTTCCCAATCAGTGCCCTAAGTTTAACATAAGAGATTCTTCAGTCTTATAAATTCTGTTTGCACTGTATTTCAGTCACCCATGAGATTAAATTTTGGGTTGTTTATCAGATATCTCAATCTGAAGCTAAAAGAGATGAGTTACTTTTACCATTTGTCATAAAATAGCCAAAGGAGTTTTGTCACCACTTACTGGACCTTGATCTGGAAATTTAAAGTTCTGAGCTCCTCGTCTTCTTTCTCCATGTTCTACAGTACACTTAACTGTATCCAACCAACATGATAATCCATAGACTTTATTTCTACTGAAATGTTTTTTGGAGTAAGTTTTTTGGTCACTCAAAGCCTTGTTTTTTACGGGCATTTGACTCCAGTGACCACAGGTAATGACTTAAATAAGTGTTTGCTACTGCATGCCACGGAGTACCAGTGCTGCATTCACAACTAACAGAAATAGGATCTTGATGTCTTTAAATAGAATCAAATCAGAGATTCCCATCCTTTAGATTCTGTTCATCTGGAACCACATCTGGAACAAACAACTGTTATCCAGGGTTTAATGAGGGAAGAATGATTCTGAGTGTAACAGGATAAGGCATTTATCATAGAAATTGCACCTTCCACGATTGTAAAAGGAGTTTAAGAAATGGAGATGTGGAATGGGAAGTTTGGGAATCAGAGAAAGAGGCACTGGTATGGGTGGACAAGTCAGGACTTGCAAGGGAATCTAAGAAATCAAGCATCTTGGGTGGCCAAAGTGGACCATGTAGGGGAAACTTGTAGTGGGGTGATTGGGAAGCTGTTGCTTCTGTACCTACTTCTGTGGGTCTACTGCTGACAGGCTGGAGGTAACCTGGACTGTTGCTGGTCAGCGGGACAGTCAGACAGAAGATTTGGACATGAAGTGAAGGAGAGTTAAGGACAAGCTAGAACTTGCTAGGTACCTCTGTTTCTGTCTGTCAATGTATCAAACTGCAAAGTACTTCCAAGAGTAATGGCTGCTTCACTTCCAGCTCCCAAATTTCAGGCAACTTCTTCTCTTAGCAACTCTAGCCCAGAATCATGCAGAAGGAGACTCTAGGAAATAAAGCTCCTGGTTTAATCAAGCTGATGATAGAACAATCCAGCACACACATCTTGAACACCACTTATTTTCTCACTCCAAAATTATTTATAAAATCAATAAGGGTGATTATCAAACCCACTGATGCAGATCTTGCTAATGAATTTTTATGTGCTAAATAAAAACTTGTAGATCACTCTCAGGTGAATATTGAAATTAAATGATACACACAGACATCACATTGTCTATACAGAAGAATTTTAAAGTTAATGACCTCAAAACAGTATACTATATACACATATGTCAATCAGGACATGTTGAAGATATAGATAAAGATGTGATATATACATGTGTGTGTGTATATATATATATATGGTGGTAGATTAAATGTAATTTTACTTCTTGCTGTTTTTTCAGTTATTTTATATTGAACACGTATTATTTTATAATCAGAAATTTCATAAATTAAAACAAAATTAATAAATCATTTCTTTTGCTTTTATTTGGGACTAAATGCTAAATGGCATATGTACATACAGTCAACATTAAATTTAATCTATCAAAACTTACGATCTGGAACTTCTAGCCTCCTAGGCATTACCAGCTGAGTTCTTAGTTTTGAATTCGACGAGCGGACCGATAGCTCTTTTTCTGTCCTTCTTCCTCTTCTCTACCTCCACCTTTCATGGGTGTTACAAGGAAAATGGCTTACTTATTTATTTATTTATTTTCAAGGTTGAAACCCCTCCCCTCTCCATATTTCCCTTTGTGTAAGTAAAAACGTTAACCTTCTCCTTTAATGAAAATCATGGCCCGAGACTTTGGGAGTGGATGGAGGCACAGACTGCCCTAGGAAAACGCAGGTTGGTTCTGGCTGCCCCTGGCCGGGTCTGTGCACTGTGAATCTCTGCAAATCACAGCAAAGTGCCTGGCCTCATGAAATGAATTTGGCTACTGGGAAAGAAGAGTAAAAATCTAGCTGCTGTATCTTGGTTTCGTCTTTGGGTTGAAGGGTGGGGATATGTGTTTCTCTGCCCCTCAGGGAACGAAGGAGCTGGGCTGGCATTTAATTTCATCAGAGGAATCATCCACTATGACCATCCAGGGGCCTGTGCCCGCTAGTCCCATTCCTCTGACTATATTTAGTCCATTATGAATATGGAATAACATTGAAAATGATTCACATCGACATCCCTCTGTCTAGCCTAATAACGTCAAAGTCATTAACAACAAATGTAAGTTCACCCTGACAGTGTGATTTGGAAATCTCAGCCCTCCTGAGTGTCCTCCTCTGCCTGGCTTGATAGCCTGGACACAAGAACCCAGCATGCATGCCCTTCCACTCCCCAATCACCTCCCTGCTCCGAAGAGACAAAAATGATATAAAGGCCAGGGAGAGAAAAGGTTGCTGTTGGCTATTTTGATGGTTGATGAAATGTGGAGTAAGCTGGAGTCAGGCCCTCATGCAGAAAGGGTGAGAGGTGAGGGTGAAATGGGAGTTAGTTGAGAAACGTTTTCTCTTTCTCTCTCTGTCTTTGTCTCTCATTCTCTCTATGCAGCTCAGTTGAGCTGCCGATGCTCCGCAATCCCACTGTCACTCTCCCATCTGGCAGCCGTAATATCTTCATTCTTATTGTTTCTGCTCAGGTTTTTCCAACAGAGGACTTTTCGCATATTACCTCATATGTTACTCCACTACGAGGTGAGTCATCTGTTCTTTGCCCCTATAGCATTTATCAGAGTTTATATATTTAAATAAATATCCATTTTTGTCACTAGCCTGTAAGCTCCATGAGGGCAGGGACTTTGTTTTGCCCACCATTTTATAGGTCTGGAGCAGTGACTAGCATAGATTAGTGTTAAAGAAATAGTGGTTAGATAAATGAATAAAAAGAGGGGATGAAGAAGAAAGGAGAGATGGGGTGAGGGGAGAGAGAGAGAAAACAGAGTCAAATATCGACCTCTTTTTATAGTAGGAAAAACAAAGGTACTGAGCTGGTGAGCCATTTGATTCAGGCCTCTTGGCAAAACAATGGAAAAATCTATGAGTCACTGCATTTTCACATTCTGGCTTTGGGGTTCCCATCCCCACTCCCACCCTGAAAACACTCGTTCCCCCAAACTTAACATTAATCATGTTATGGGCTCACCTATGCATGCCTAGCCTTGCTTTGCCTCTCTCTGGCGTGTGACAGATCATGGTAGGCAAGTAAACCCTGAGTAATTGTGTGGTCAACGTCTACCCCAACGCAGGGACTGAGCGACCTGAAACCCTTACCCTTACTTTGTTTCCGGTGTGGACTGGTCATGGTGAGCAGTCTTTCTAACCTCTCTACAGCTATCTTCACAGCCGAACTGTCTAGCCTAATTCTTGTAACCCAAGGCTAAAATCAGTCTCCTCTCTTCAGTTGCATTGCTTGGCATGTGACAGACAGAAACGCATAGTGCAGCTTCGTCTACTTGTGTTTCTTTTCCTCTCCTTTCCTGCATCAATCCAATATTTGCACTCTAGAAGAGTCTGCTCTCCAGCCCCCTGTAACAGGGACTAGGCAGAACTCCCCACCTCCCCCAGCATCAGGGTATCTTCCTAAAGAAAGAGAAATAACTCAGGAGAGGTGCGATCAATTCGTCCAAGGGTTACTTGCACTCTGCTGAGAGTATAGGCAAAGATTCCTGCCTGCAGCCAAAGAAAGATTTTGGGGAAAGACTCATGTAATTCCTTTTTCTCTGCTGCTAGTGAGGATATAAGTTCCTCCCAACTGGATAATGTTGAGGGGAAAAAGAACTTGTTGGTACCTTCCTTCTACTACACAAAGAGAGAGTGAAGAGCAAATTCATTTTGTAAACTTAACTGTTCAAAGCTAAGTTGACAAATTGGATTATTAACAAATACGCGTGAAGGCTCAGATAAAGTGTGATTTTTCCTAGGCACCAGCATGGCATCAGCATGAACAAGTCATGTCAAATCCTCCTTTTGGGAAACCATATTAGAAGATCAGGCACATGACATAGACAGTTCTCACACATGCATTGTGATACCAAGCTCGAATGGACAGCTAATATGATGAATTATGGAAATAAGATTGAAAATCATCTGAACAAGTTCAAAGTTTCTTTAGTATCAATAATGTTTACTAAATAGTTTTTTTTTTCTGTGCCTGGTTCTCTGTCCAAATGTTCAATGTTTTTAAAAAAAATCAACTTTGTTATTGTTGAGATATAATTTATACACAGTAAACGTCCTCATTTTAGGTCTACAGTTTGATGAGTTTGGACAAATGTATACAACCATGTAGCTACTACCACAATCAAGACACAGAACTTCAATGCCTTTTTGATATTATGATACAGAATACTGACTTTACGCCCTACCACCTGCCAACACCTTCCGCCATGGTCCAGAAAGGAAACTGGATACTTGAAATGGGAAACATTTTATTATTTATTTATTTATTTATAGTGTTAATTGTGTTAAAATACACACACAATAAAATGTACCATCTTAGCCATTTTAAGTGTACAGTTTAATAAAGTATATTCATATTGTTGTGCAACCAATCTCCTGAACTTTTTCAGTGATGGAAAACAATTTTGAATAACTTTTACTTAAGTTACCAAACAGAGCTGATTAGGCATTTCCTAAACTCTCAACAAGCCAGCTCATAGAGGAGACACTTTGTGTAGTAATTCAAACTATGAAGTCTGGAATCACGTTACCAGGTTAAAATTCCAGCCTGACCACTTAACATATTTTATCATTTCTAAGACACCACCAATTGTAAGGTACACCATTATTATTTTAAATACTAAGAAGGAAAACAATGCCACTAGTTAAACTAGGAAGCAATGCCTTATTAATAGTTGTGCATAACACAGGCAGCAGTTCCATTGGTCTCCCATTGCCTTGAAATTACTTTTTTCTTTTTCAATGAATTTGGCCATTTATTACAGAGCCTTGCTTGGCCTGTGATAGGCAATCTTTTGCACACATCTCAGAAATGAAAAGGAACAGTTTCAGCTATTTAAGGGCATCGTCCTTTTTAGGTCCCATAGGAGACGTAGTTGTTGTTTTCCTAGAAAATATGGAATTGCTGTTATTCTTCCAGAAATAAATATTTTCTTCTCAAGTATAAGTTTTATGATCTGCTGCTCTATTTTTGTCTTGCTGTGTATGTAATAACTTTTAATTTTAATGCCAAGTCCTAAAACACTCCTTTGAAGTATTTTGAACAGCAATGAAGCTCAAAGCATATAACTTGATGGAAGCGATAACAATACGAACAGCTATGACCAAGGCCACACAAGTGCACACAATGGCAATTGTATCACACTGATGCCTGGGTGCCAGCAGTTGTAAGACATCGTTGATTGTGAGAGGCATCCTGATTTCAGAGTGTTAAATGTGAAAAAAATATGCATCTTATAATCCACGAAATACAGTGCAGGCTATGTGTCCTTGGGCAGGATATTTAATTTCTTTGTGCCTCAAGACTCCTAATCTATAAAATGAGGTTAATAATAGCACTTGCCTCATAGGGTACATGTGAAAATTAAATGAAACATTTAGCACAGTAAGTGATGTATAATAAGCATCCAATAAATATTAACCACTGTTATTATTAATATATCATTTAGCTGTATCCAAGTATATCAGACATCTATTGCTGTGTAACAAATTACCCCAAACTTAGTGGCTTAAAATAAAAAACCTTTATTATCTCGAAGTTCCCATGAGTCAGGAATAACAAGTGGTTTAGCTGGGTAGCTCTGGCTCAGGTTACCTGATGGGGTTGCAGTGAGGATGTCAGCAGGGGCTACAGCCATCTGCGGGTTTGACTGAGGTTGAAGGATACACTTCCTAGATGACTAACTCACATGATTGTTGGCTGAAGGCCTCAGTTCCTCACTATATGTGCTATTCCAAGGCTTCTCGAGTGTCTTTATGACATGGAAGCTGGCTTCCTCGAAAGCGAGTGATCTAAGAGAGCAAGGGGGAAGTCATAGTACCTTTTATGACTTAGTCTCTGAAACTGTACCTTGCCACTTCCACTTGATTCTATTCAATAGAAGCAAGCCACTAAATCCAGACCACTCTCAAGGAGGGGAATAAAGCTCTGCCTCTTAAAGGGAAGAATATCAAAGAATTTGTGAACATGTTTTAAAAGCACCATAGCATGAAAACTTTAGGTCAAAATAACTATCATCAGCTTTTCTTCATCTTCTCAATTGTTGGTTACCTACCCAATATCTATTCTCTCGTTTTCCTTACCAACTATATTAGACAAAGTCCCAATGAGGAACAGATGGCACATTTGAATTAGGATACTTGGAAAAGGCTTTATTACAGAAGTGTGGGCAGCTATGCAGTGGTGCAGGCGCCTGGGGCAAGCAGCAGCAGAGCAGTCACCCCTGCAGGCCTGAAGGGATGAGGGTGGAGAGTTTACAGGACCCATAAGGAGAGAGAATCATGTAAAGCAGACTGTGTGGAGAGGAGTAGTGATCTTTGGTCAAGGGACACAGCCAGCTTGAGGCAACTGCACAGGAGGAAGCCGGGGGAATGAGTATCCTGACCTCACTCTCCTCCCACTCTCTAGTCTCCTGCTGGAGATGCCCAATTAGCTGAGGCCAGGGGCGTGAAAGCCCTGTTGGATGTAGCACTTACAGATGAGACTGCTGCAGGAGAGAGCAGGGGAGAGGAGAGTGCATGCTAGATCTGGATAAGTAAACAAGCCTTCTTCAGCATAATTTTTCGCCTTCCCCCTCATATCATCTCAAACAGAGGACACAGACAATCCCATCAGTAACTTTTTCGTCACGGGGAGATGTTAGATTAATCACACACCCCCTGAAACTTAAAACATTAGCCACTGTTGGGTTCTTCGTTTATCTCTGTAAGGGAAAAATGAGGAGAAAGAAAATGATAAAGTAGCATAAAATCTATTAGAATCTCTGCCTCTATGGCATCATGGATCTGAGTTGGGATTCACAGCAGCCTTCTACTACCACAAATTTCTTATTCCTCTGACCTTTTGCCAGTATCTCAGATGGACAGGATTATTTACTTATAGGGATAATTAAACTTTAATTTTTGCAGAATCTGAGTCCTTGACGGTCAAGTTTTTATATTGTTGCCACAGATTTCCATTGACCAGGGTTATGGAGAAAAGGAGTACTAAGAAACAATCCAGTGAATTCCTCCTATTCTCAGTATGGTCTTTCTTAATGCCTTTCTCAATTTGGTCTTATGGTCTTTCTTAATTTTTTAAAGACCAAATCTCTCCAAAAATTGGGATCAACCACCCTACCCAGTACAGTGTTCTCCTGTTCTCTACTTGTTCGTCTGGAGGAATGAGGAACCCAAAATGGGCAGAAGGCAGACTTAGCTTCCAATTCATCTGGGTGACTTGGTTCCCTAGTGGAAGCTTTCTTCCAATGGGCACTAGAACCTCAAGACACATGACCTAGGTTCATGGGAACAAGAAAGAAAATTCTTCCAGTAGGTTATTAGTTATAATAGCGAGAGAGGCCTCTCTCAGGCCCAGTTCTTGACTCCTGAACCCATGCATCCTGACTAAGGGGAGGTGGTGTTGATTTAAGGTGTATACAACATCTGAAAAGTAGTCCCCCAATTGTGCACAGTGTTGTCTCTCAGCTGGGACCTTAACTGAACCAGTAGGCCGGGCCACTGCTTTATCAAGCCAGCTGCCTCTGGATGTTGGGGTATTTGATAAAACCACTGAATTCTGTGGTTGTAAAATATATCTCATTCTTTTATAAAATATGTCTACTATTATGAGGCAATGTCATGTGAGATATCATAATGATGGATGAGTTATTTTTAAGTCCACAAATGAGGATGTTGACCAAAACACTTAAGGTGGGAGAAGCAATATATGTTTATTCCGGTGAGGACAAGGTACTTCCTACTTTATAACAAGCAGGATCCAATGTAACCAACCTGTAAGCTGACAGGTCTCTCTGGGGAATAGTGTCGCATAGAGGGTTCCCCATGGGCCTCTGCTGTTAGCAGATTGGTCACTCAGCCATGATGGCAGTCAGACTTGCTTTTATGAAGGAAGACCATGGTTTTGAACCCACGTAGAGTTTTCCTCCATGCTTCCGCAGCCACTTTGTAGCTGGGTTCATCGAGAAAGCGCTGGAGTGGGTACGGATTGAGGCCGATTGGCATGTTCAAGATAGGTCATCTTGTCCATTTATTTATTGGGAGTCTCCTTAGTTGTGGATGCCCTCTAGTGGGCATTTATCAGCACACTCTCTTGATTCTCTGTCTATTCTCAGAGCTCTATTTAAGTACTCCATGTCATCAGTTTTCCAATTTTGTCCTTTCCAAATTTCTGATTAGCTGGCCAACTCATTAGCCACCATCATAAATCAGCATTGACATGTAACTCAGGCTATCTTTTCTTCCAAAGTATGTGATAGAATATGCTGCATACAATTCTGCCCTTGTGTGGGCATATTTCTCTGACATTGTCTTTCAGGGCCACCCAGGAATGCAATCTTGGGAAGCATCTGCAGACTTTTTGCTGCCTACTGTGTAGATGCATGCATGAACCACACCAATGCTTTTCTTCCTCTGTTAATTAGTCACAAGAAACATCACATGAGACCATAGGTGTGGACTGAGGAACAGGCAATGAAACACAGTATGGACAGGTATCATAGTAATCTGGGCTATCTCTTTGTGTAATTTACCAGTGCCTTTCTGACCATTTGGGATTCAATCTTTTATACACCACCTCTCTCTTATACTGGAGTGATTCTATGTATGTCTAATTTTATGGTTCTGTAAATAACACTCAGTTCATTATGGGAAGTTCAGGTCACATAGTCACTTGGTGACCCATTGTCAGGCATTCAGTCTCTACTAGTGGCAGTCATAAGCTACTTTCAAATGCAGAATAGTCATTGGTGGAGAAGAGCTTGGCCTTATGCTGTGATTTTCCTATTGGGCCTTCCAGAGGCTCCATACTGCATCTGTGTCTAACATAGATGCTTCTGATATGAACGAGTTTTCTGGGTCATAAAGGCAGCCGGCATCATAGCTTTGATTTGTCACAGAGCTCTTTCTTCTTCTGGGATTTACTAAAAACTGACAGACTTATGGGTTACTTGGTAAATGGGTCAGAACAGCATGTCAAGATAAGTATATGTTGTGTTCAAAAACTAAAAAGGCCAGTAAGGCACTGTGCTTTGGCTTCATGATGGGTGGTGTAAGTATAACAACTAGTCTGTTGCTTTTATTTTTTTTTCTTTTTCTCCCCAAAGCCCCCCAGTACATAGTTGTACACTCCAGCTGTAGGTCCTTCTAGCTGTGGCATGTGGGACACTGCCTCAGCATGGCCTGATGAGCGGTGCCATGTCTGCCTCCAGGATCTGAATCAGCAAAACCCTGGACTGCCGAAGCGGAGCGTGCGAACCTAACCATGGCTCTGGCCCTCTTTTTTTTGTTGTTGTTTTTTTCTTTTTCAGTCTGTTGCTTTATAAGAGGTATCCCAATGAGCTCTGGACCACTACTAGACCCTGAGAAACTTCCCCAATGTGGCAAGACTTAGAAACTTTACAGGGTTTATCTCCTAACCTTTAGAGTTTAACTCCTAACCTGCATAGGTTTTACTAAGGCATCTAGGAGGCTTATTATTCCCTGATTACCAGCTCTGAAGAGCATAATGGTATTAACTGACATTGATGCTGAAAAATCACGTTGTAATGTTCTGCAGGATATCAGGAAAATTATGACCGAGAATGAGAGTTGTTATAGCTCTGGGGAAACACTGTAAAAGTAGATTGTTAACACTGCCATGTGAATGCAAACTGCTGTGGATTTTCCTTAGTGATGGAAATGGAAAATAAAGCATTTACCATCTCAGTGGCCGTGTATCTGATGTGAAGGGTTGGTTTGTTCTAGTAAGTATACCTCATTTAGAGTTGCAACAGTGGTTGTAATAACAGTATAATTAAGTTTTCAATAATATATTGCCATTCTTTAAAACTCCTCTGGTTTTTGCACTAAACACTTAGGAAAGTTTATCGAGTATTTGGAAGGAATTTCCACCTTTGCCTCTCTAAGTCTTTGATGGAGATCCTATTCTCTGAAGTTTCCCTAAAGTTACAGTATCGATTTTGCTTTACTATCTTGGTGGGGGGGGGGGAGGTCAGTTGCAAGGGCTTCCATTTGGTCCTTCCTAACAGAATAGCCTTACTTCAGCGGAAGGGAATAGTGCATGGAATCTGCCTTTTACTTACTATTTCTATTTTTATTGTGCAGTCTGGGACCCATGAAATAATCCCAGAATGAGTCTGCATGGGCCCATTGTAAGAGGGGCTGGGCCAAGACTTCACCTATGACCTGATCTCCACTGTAATATGAAGATCTTAGTTCTAATACTCCATCTATCACCTCACCTCCATAGGCCCCTACTTCACAAGTGCACCATGATGGCATTTTGGGTCTCCAGGGATCAGCATTAGTTCAGAGCTAGCATCTAATAACCCCAGGGAATTGATTATTTCCCCTTTTCCAGCGTACGATCACACTGGTAAATGGCCTCAGATCCCTGTGATGAAGGCTTGGTATAAGTTTCATGGTATACTCATATGGCTGTATTGCAGGGTCCAAACTCAAAGGAATCTGGCCTCCTACTCCAACAAAGAGCTCTGAGTCTGGGAATGGGCTCAAATTAGTTAAGGGGTTGGGAATCCCCATTCTGGCAACTTAAGTTCCTGCACATCAGACGTAAGATTTTCTCTTACACCTTAGTAGACAGCCCATCTATATTATACCTAGGGATCCTGTGATTAATTAATCATCCTTGCACATTAAAATACTCTGATTATCATTTCATCATTGTGGCCTATGATAGTAATTGCCTTCCTGGTCTCTGATATTTAAATGATACCACCTGGCCTGTACCAGTGCAGGATCCCATTAGTGCCATTGAGATCAGAGAATCCAAATCTATTGCATCATTCCCCACCATCTTCTCTAGCCTGTAGAGGACTGATGCTATGAGAGCCTTCAACAGTGCTGAGGCCCCACTCACCAACACATTTCTTAATTCCTTGATGAAAAAAAGTACCCTTTGTGCCTTCCTTTGCTGGAGTGGAGGTGGGGGTGAGGAGGAGTGTATTTAGGAAAGATATGAACAGATTGTGCATAATGGATCCATTCCAACATTCTCATTTACTGAGCCTTCAGACTCATCCCTCTGAATGAGTCTTAGTGAACTTAGTGAGTCAAATGAGAACTTAGTGAAGTTCTGGCATTTGATCTTATTAATTCAAGGCCATTGTTGATTATAGGCTTTGATTAGCCAAAACACTAAAGCCCAAATTTTGGTTTAGTGCACCTATGTCAATGAAATCAACTTGTTTGAATCCAATATTTATTTCTTCTAGTCTAATGCCCTTAAATTGATCCTCAAGCTTCCCCTGTTCTGTTTGGGGAGGTCTCATAATTCCTTTGGTGTATAGGCTATCTTCTCATGGAGTAGGGCTCTTACCTCTCCAACTGGGCTAACTCTTGTTATTGGCGTGGAGGCAAAAAGACATGGTGGTGGTGGTGGTGGGTCTGAGGAGAATTGGCATCAGCTTGTGAGGCAAGTGCCCTAGATGCAGCCATTGAAAAACTTTTATTCAGAGAAGGGTGATTTGGGGGAAGAAATGAGGGAGGAGGGAAGAGGAGGAGCTGCCTCCACTGACAAGGGAAGTCGAGGGATTTTGGAGGTTCAAAGTGTTCAGCTCCTTCATGTCTTTGCAAATATCTACATTCCACGTCTCACGGTTCCACTCCTTCTCCCGCAGGGCTCTTAACGTAGCCTGAGATGCATGGAGGTAGTTCACTGGCACTGTAATGCTTGAAACTCTGCAATACAGAGCTAGGACTTGGTACTCAGCCATATTGCCTTACAACTATTGGAGACGAAGGATTCTTCAAAGCTGCCTTGGAGTCCTTCGGATTCCATACACTATTCTTAATTCTATATTCACAGCTTTTAATTGGTTTTCCCTAGGTTTGCACTCTAAATCAATACACACAAGAATGTTAACTTGTCCCGAACAGGATTTTTCATCCTCTTCTCTAAACCCTATTCCTTCCGCAGTCTTCTCTGTCTCATTCAATGTTACTAGTATCCACCTAGTTGCTCAATCCCAAATCTAAGATCCCTCTCGTTCCCTCACTCTGCATATCCTACCTTTTAGCAGGTCCTGTGACTCCATCTATCTCTAAGATGTGCTCCTAAACCTTATTTCTCTGAGTACATTGCTATAATCCTAGTCTAAGCCATCACCATCTCTTGCCGGTATCCTAACTGGTCCTCTTGCTTTCACTCTTGACACCCTACAATTTATTCTCCAACCAGAACTCTGAGTGGTCCTTAAAAAACTGTTAGTGGAATGGTGTTCCTCTGCTGTTTAAAAACCCTCCAATGCCTTTCCATCATACTTAGAATTTAAAAAATAATCATTTTTTTATTTAAAAGCCACCCATGCTCTGGTCCTTGCTTATTTCTCTATTTTTCTCTGTTACTATTCTCCCTAGATCACAATGCTACAGCCACACACTCCTTTCAAGTCCTTGAACATGCCAGCTTCTCCCATCTTTGAACTTGTGCCCCAGTGGTCCCTCTGCTTGGAATATTCTTCCTTTTGATCTTTGAAGAGCTAGCTCCTTGTCATTCAGATTTCAGCTGAGATGTCTTTTCCTTGGAGACCTCAGCATAGCACTATCACCATCTAACTATTTTTTTATTAGTTAAGCCTTTATCTATTTTTCTGCTTGTTTATCATCTACCTCTCCCTTTACAGTATAAGCGGGAATTTTGTTTGCTTTGTTCACTAATGTATCTTTACACCTAGAACCTTGCAAATAGTAATAAATAAATAAATAATAATTCAATAAACATTTACTGAATGAAGGAAGGAAGCTTCCACCTGTGAAGAAGCTGCCTTGGCTAATATGATGTCACTAAAGTAAAATCATAGAGCAAATGAAATATTTATTAAACCATTGGGGGCAATGTAGACATCATAAATAAAAAGACATAACAGGCCCGATAAACCTGATTTCTTTGAAATATTCAGATTATTCATGACAAAAGAGAACTAACAGCAGGCAAATAGGAAATTACTCAATTATGAGAGACTGGATATGCAAATGCAAAATGAGCAGACTAGATATAAAGATAGAACTCTGACCCATAATCTGCAGCAAGTAGTTCAGGAACACAACCCATTATCTGCAGTAACCGTCCAGGAAGCCAACCTACCACGTATATAACCAGTCAAGGCAGCCCAACAACAACTCCTGTAGCAGTTGGCCCCAAATAGCCAGGACTTGATTAATAGACAGCTTTCTCACCTTTTGCCTTCACTTCCAACTTAGGACCAACTGCAGAAAGCCAAGTATACACCCTAAACCCATCACCCAGGATGCCGCTTTGCTGGTTAGCGTGCTTACAGCTTCCTGGTGCCAACAGCCTCCAATCAGGGCATATCTGAAGCCTTCCCTTTGTTTCCACTATAAAAGCGTTCTCACTTGTCTGCCTATAGTTGAGTTTCTGCCAAATGCATGTGATGGTGGCCGACTCCCTCTCTATAGCAAGCTCTGAGTAAACAGCCTTTGTTTATTCTCTTTTAGGTGGTATTTTTTTATTTTCACAACTACACCAATGTATCTAATACCTAGATAATTCAGGATAGTGAAGGGATTCAGCATGAATTTTCCAGATAATTTTGGTGGGGGCACCACCCCTCTGGGATCTGAGATGGACTTTTGAATTTAGATGCTGTGTATAGCTCACTCTTTAATGCCAGAATAGTCTAATGAGGTTGCATTGTATTGTGTGATATATATCCCCACGAGTATTTGCTTGATAGATCATTATGCAGTTACATTGCCTCCTTGCTTCAAAAAGAACAGAAAAAATGGGAAAAAGAGGTTGAGTTTGAAAAAAGTATAAAGTTCCTTTTCTTCAAGGAATGTCTGACAAATTAAACATATATAATTATGTATGGTTATTTATCTGTAATGGGTGTTTCTGAGACAGAATTATAAGGGAAACTACCTTGCTGTTGTGGCTGCCTGTTTGGGTACTGTGAGCGAGACAGAAATTGCTTTATTCAAACCATTAATGAAATGTCGCTGTCAATCCACCTCTAACTGCATCATGTGCTTTTTATTCTTTGTGTTAAAAATAAAGAAATAAAGAAGAAAATATTTCCAGATACCATCTTATTCTTGTAGAAGCAAGCTGTGTTCTAACCCTAAGCTTTACACTTATTTCCTGCTTATTTATAAATTTCACCATAAAAAAACAAACATCTAAATTTAAAGACATAAGATAAAATTACTATGAAAAATTTTCCCTTGTATGTCATTATTTCCAGTTACAGCCTTTAATTTTTTTGATGATTTGGTAAAATGTTTTCCCTCCCTTCCTACTTCCCTCCCTCTCTTCCTCTCTTCCTTTCTTCCTCCCTCCCTCCCTGACTTCCTTTTGTTTTTGTTTTTTCAAAGAGAGAAGCAGAGTCTCTTTCTAATTTACATCTTCTCCCTGTGGCCCTACACTTCTTACTCAGCCCCCTGATATGTGCTTGCTGAACCCAGGGTTTGAAAACACATCTTAAGAAATCATAATATGTTAATATTGGCCCCAACTCCTGGTGTGGTCCTAGAACACAAAATTTGGAGTAATTTGAGGTGTACTTGATAAAAATTGCTCTGGGTTTCACGTGTCAACACCTGCTTTGTAGAATAGGACATACCAGGAGACATATTTAACTGAATCCTATATACTAAAGACGTGGTGTTTCCCCTTGATGACATGGCACCAGAGCAGTCACAGCCCACTCTGACCTGGCTCCGTCAAATCCCCCAGCTCCCTCAGGAACACATTTTGGCAAAACTAAACCAAGGCAACTAGTGTTTTTGCAAGCAATTGTATTACTGGGGCTAAGAGATTGCTTGCCAGATGTTAGTACCGTGGCTCAAACTTCCGAGCCTGGCTTTTGACACCATTGGTAGAGGGTGGGTCTGACCAGCTTATTGTGGGGAAGAGGATGATAGTGGAGGGCACATTGAATTGGAAACACAAAAGGGTCAACTGTGGCATCTTTCTTGCAAACTTTCATTTATTTTGTTACATTGGGTAGAAAAAAGGGATTACAGGGATATGTTTTGACCCCTAGACCCAGGAGTAGAGAGGATAAGTGTCTTCAGTGGACCTGACAGCATCTCCTATACTGGGCACAGTGAACAGATTAGGAGAAGGGCATGAGTGGGCCCTAGGCATCAGTGGAGTGCTAGGATGGAGCCTACTCATTGCAGAGTTTATCTTTGTGTCTGGCAAGACTCTCAGCTGCCTTTGGAATTTTTAGGAGCATCAATAGAATAGGGCCTACCAATTAGCAAACTTTGGCCCTTAATCACCAATAGCACTGAAGTATTTTGAGCCTTTGGTAAACTGGCTTACCCCACAACAGCCATAATGTTAGTTAACATGTGTTGACTATTTTGCACGTATAGGCACAGTGCAAAGAGCAGTATGTAAATTAATTCTTCTGGTCTTCATTACAACATCACAGGTGGGTACAAATAACATCCCTCTTTTCCAGAAGATGAAACTGAGGCCCAGCAAACTTATGAGACTTGCCCAAGTCAGTAGGTGCGGGGTGGGGAAAGAATGAAAATTTCTCATGTCCAAACCCTTGATATTAGTTTCTATGCTATCTGGGAGAAATAAAGACCCTTAACCTTTCCCTTTCTCCTTTCTCCTTTGTCCCTGCTTATCCAAAACAATTTCCCCTGCCCTCAGAAGAAATGAGAGAATTTCTCAGTTTTCTGAATGGTACTAAAACAAGATGGGGTCCACACCTGACTTGACATGGGGGTCTAGTTTTAGTAGTTATGCCATCACACGTCCCAGTTGTTGAGTTTTAGACTCCGTTATATTTTTTCTTCCAGGGCCGAGCAATAAAAATGCAAGGCCTGTCACCACTGTTGGTGTCTTACATCTTCCCAATCCCTAATTCTGCTTTTCCTAATGATTATCAACTGTAAGTTTCCACAGTGATTCATTTGGCACCATTCCCATTTATTTTCATAATATATGTGCCGCGTGGCTTCGTGTTCACTCCTCTCCAGCCCTCGTCTTCGTAGCTCTTTCTCCCCCCATCTCAATTTTGGAACAATCATCTATAGCCATTAACTGACTTAACAAATCTTTCTGTCAGTGGGGTACTTTATGGAAATTGAAAACTAATTAACGTTTATCTCAGCGGCTAATCACATAAAATCTACTGCTTTCCTATCTCAGGTTCTAAAATAATGATTGCCTGTGAATTGAGCAAGGAAGATCTTGATAAGTCCTGACAGGCCACAAGCTGAGATGAGAGACAACGGGTAAGTTTCAGCCTCTTCTGCTAATGAGGACCACGGGGGTACAGGAGCTCAGAGACTCCAGGAAAAGATGGCCTCACCACTGGGACAGTTAGTCACCGAGACACACAGGTTGTGTCCACGTACAAACACACACACAGAGGAATATCAAACACTGAAAAGTTGTTGGTTCCAATGTCTTAAAACAGTCCTTTTGTAAAAAATACTTAACCATTTATTTATCTATCCATTCATGCAGTGAACATTCCATATTGCCCATCATATGCATTTTTTCTGTTGTGTACTGGGGAGAAAAAAAATTAAATCATTTAATTTAAATTATAAGTCACAGAAACGCAGCGGATGGAAGAAAAGGGATGTCCGGGGACATGTCTTAAGCAGAAAAGGATTAACTGGGCAGTACACATCAACAGAAGGAAGGAAAGAAACAGATTCTCTTTTGATTTGAGAAACTGAGTTAAGTCATGTTCTATGAGTCAGCCAGGTCTCTTTACTGCTGGACTTTGCAGAGCCTCTGGTATGCTAATGTGTGTTAATCTCCAAGAGGGAAATAGCATATGCTGCTTCTCAGATTTATGTGACTATGGACTTGTAGGTGTGTGTGTGTGTGTGATATTTATCACATAGGATGAAGGTCCCCAGAATATATTTTGGAAAACTGTGGCATAGAGTGAAATCCTTTATGCAAGAGAATTAAGATTAGAAAACACATGTGAAAAAAATTTGTATGTGGTGGCTAGGCCTTGGGAAGGACACTCTCTTAAAGGGATGGAGGCAGATGTTGAACTGGCCCGGATATTATTTGGCATGGGGGCTATAATCACGCAGCTGGCCCCTGTCACTGGGCTGCTGCTGGCCCATCAATGCTTTAGAACAAATTTGAAACAGAAACCGCTCCTCTGGGGAGATGCAGTCCTGTGCCAGGTGCAAGGCTGGCAGTGGAGGGAGGGCTGGGTTTCAGCCCCTATTGCCTCCCCAGTGGATGCCCTTGGCCAATATGCAACTTAGACAACTGAATGAGGCACCTGGTCTGGAAATCGGGGCTCTCCTTCCTGCTGACCTTAATTAACTTTCTCAATGCCACACTTCCATCTTCCAAACGGTAGATCAACTATCAACACAGAATCACATCACACCACAGTCAACTAGAAAATGGTTGAAAATAAAGATTTCAGGCCCATCCTCAGACCCACTGAGTCAGAGACACCAAGTGTATCCCCAAAGTTTGTATTTCTTCTAAGCATTCCAAGTTATTCTGGTGGGCAGCCACTTTGGGGAACACGTGAGAAGAACTGCTTGATTGCATTGAAGTGGCGGAAGAGAGAACAATTTTAACCTAAAACCAGGAATTCTGTTTTTTCCTAATACCAGGAGGCAGATGGAAAGTTTGTGTGAAAAATAGAATAGAACCTCTAAGATTAAAAATTCTTACCTAATGTTAATCTAACTAGGTTTCATAGTTAATCTGTCTATATGTACATTTTCCATTAGAATTTAGTTAATGTTACTAAAGCATGTCCTAGTCTAATAGAGTACATACTAAAGAGATGGGTGCTTCAAAAGGACAATATGAGGGGAACCTGCTGTGATCCTGAGTTCAAAGTCTCAAGCAGTTCCGTTCCCCAGGTTCCTTTGAGGTATAGAAGATGGAAGACGGAGACAGCTGGACACGAAGGCCCTGAATAGGTTTGCTCTGCTGGGTGGGATGAAACCAAAGACCTTGTAGAAAAATAAAACAAATAACGTTTTAAAAGACCTACTTGCCTTCATTTTGTCATAGGTAAATTTGTTGAA
Organism: Equus quagga; assembly: GCF_021613505.1. Classification (NCBI taxonomy): domain Eukaryota; kingdom Metazoa; phylum Chordata; class Mammalia; order Perissodactyla; family Equidae; genus Equus; species Equus quagga. The sequence goes on along the minus strand of NC_060279.1, from coordinate 30,694,336 downwards.
ATTCAACTTTTATTAGTACTAAATCCATCAAATCACGGTAATAACCTTGTCAAAGTGAACGGCACACAGTTAGTGCTCGATAGATGTAAGCTTCTCAAGGATAGGAATTAGCATCTTATTCATTTCTGTATCTCCCAGAACCTAGCGTTAGTTGAACAAACATGTTCTGATTATTTATGACTCAACACGTAATAGGTTATCTGTAAGTGTTTGTGGAGTTAATAAACATTTTATTAAAAAAAAATTTGAACATTTTTTTTCAAGTGTTTTAAATTGGTTGATATAAAAATCCAGCCACGGGCATTGCAACATCTATTTGGGAAAAAGTTCTTTTAGTTACAGTGAACATAAACCTAGCTAAAATAGGAAATCTGGGGTGACTTGAGCAGAAGCGTAGCGGGGTCTCGGGAGGCCTAAGAGCAGGAATCAGAATATCTCCGGGTGGTCTGGCTTTCTTGCTTCTCTCTCGCTCTGTCTCCTCTCTCCAGACAGCTTTGTGTGCTTTGCTCTATGATCATTGCCAAACAGAGTCTCCCAAGGGCTCCCAAATTTATATGTCCTCAGTTCACATGGATACATCAAGGTCAAATGGCCAGTCTCTCAACCTCAATTCCAAATTCTCAGAGGAGAGAATCTGATGGGCTCATTTTTGATCAAGGTGTCACTCAAGGTCAAATCAACCATAACTGCATGTGGGGAAAGAGGGGCATGTCGTACAAACTTGGCCAACTGGACTCACTCCCATTGTATGTGTGACGTTCTCAAAGAAGAGGGATATGAACTGGGAGGATCCCTGTGAAGCCATCTCTTACCCATAGACATCTCTCTACATTGTGCCTCTACAATGTCCCTTGTCATTTGTACCTGCCGCCACCCTACTCCATCTTTAGGGAATCTTCATGCTTTGCCTTTATAAGGGGAATTTTTCAAACACAATGATGTGTCAATTGAATTTTAGTAAATGGGACATGCGATTTGGATTCTGCAGGAAGTGAGTCATCTAAAGGGATCTTGTGGCGAACACCTTTAAGTTAAGAAACAACATTAATTTCTACGTTCTCTAAGTGAAGGTTTTTGCTGTTTAGATTTTCTGAAGGCAAGAACACCAATACCATAGACACACCTCTCCTTTTTCTGCGCTTCATTTTGCTTAACAGAACCAAACACAGAATTTGAATGGAGCACTTAGAAGAAATAACATTAGTGATGGCTAGGATTTCCACTCAACAGAAAAGAAATATATACACACATATATATTTTATTTTAATGAATCAAGAACAGAAATTTATAAGGACAAATAAAGATAGTATTAAAGTCCTAATGTATAAACATTTCAAAGTGGTTAAAATTATATTATTGATAAGTTTGGATAAAGAACAAAATACTTATGATATACCATGTGAATTGCAAAAGAAAATTCAACATTTCATACATATTATAATTCCAACTATGTAAAATACACTTTTTTGTCTGAGAGAAATTGCCAAAATATTAAAAGTAGTTATATATGAATAATTATACTAGGGACTTTTCACGTGTTTTTCTATATATCTTCTTATGTTTTCAAAGTGACGTGTCTTACTTTTTTACTGGGGATTGATGTAGCATTTATTTAGTAAGTTATTATTGGTTTTTTAACCACAGGCTTCATTCAGATTTAAACAGTTTTTCCAATACTGTTCTTTGTCTGTTCCAGGATGCACTTCAGCATATATTGTTGCAGTTAGTCTTTGCGTCTTGTTAGTCCCTCTGAGCTGTGACAGCTTCTCACTCATGCCTTGGTTTTGATGGCCTTGACATTTTTGAAGACTATAGGTCAGGTATTCTGGAAATGTTCCTCAGTTTGTGTTTGTTTGATGTTTAGACTGGACTTATGTATTTTTTAAGACTTTTTTTTTTTTACCAGTTTTAGATTTACAGAAAAATTGAGTAGAAAATGCAGAAAGCTCCCATATGCCCCCTGTCACCAACAGAAAATATGTACACATTTTTTTGAGGAAGATTAGCCCTGAGCTAACTGCTGCCAATCCTCCTCTTTTTGCTGAAGAAGACTGGCCCTGAGCTAACATCCATGCCCATCTTCCTCTACTTTATATGCGGGATGCCTGCCACAGCATGGCTTGCCAAGTGGTGCCATGTCCAACCCGGGATCCAAACCAGCGAACCCGGGGCCGCCGAGAAGCGGAACGTTCGCAATTAACCGCTGCACCACCGGGCTGGCCAGGAAAATATTTTTATAGACATAGAACCAGGTGGGACCTTATGGATCATGAGATTCCAAACCATTCACTTTACAGATGAGAAATAGGAGGTGCAGATACTCAAGCAATTTGCCTAGGGTCACCCAGTACTGGGGTTTACTTAGAAGACACACAGTTTTGGTGTGTTTTTCAATGATTTCTAAGTTACTTCTCTGTAACCTAAGGGGTGTCTTTGTAATAAAAGTGTTAAACTCAGAGAATTTTGCATAGCTTTTTTTTTTTTAACTTGTTTTAATTATAGAACTTGGAGACTGCCTTGCCTTAAGTTTCTCTCAGAAACAATGCGTGTTGACACTCATTCTTCCAGCAAAGAGGCAGGGAGAGCCAGCATCTGGTTTTAAACATTTCTGGCACAATGGGGTGAAGGCCCTAGTGAATGTGTACAGACTACTTTTTACACAATCTAAGGGGGCCTCTGGGCTGGATTATTTTCCTTCTCTTTTGGTGGCTGACCAAGACACAGACACCTTCTGAGAAAAATATCTTGGTTTTGAATAATGGTTTTCAAATTTGCAAGGGATTCAAAGGCTATTTGGCAAACGAAGTTCAACTTGTCTGTGAAATTACGGATTGTCTTTGTGGTATTCCGCGTTTTTGAGTGAGTGTTATTTCTGAGTCCAACGTCTTTCTCCTTTTTTGGTCTGTAGATTGCACTCACTGCCTCCAGCTCTAGCAGAGCATTTGTTCCCAGATAATGTCAAGGAAAATGGCCAGAAAGGAGGCATCATAAGTATGAAAGCTTAGAGGTGCAAATTTTCTTACATTTTCCTTAACGTGGCCCAGATGAAAAGCACCACCAAAATGCCTCAAATTTTCTTTGGCTCAAAATTCTTATCTTCCTAGAATATAGCAGCAAAAAGAAAAATCTTGAACTCAGGTTACCATCAGAGGAATGTTTGAGTCCCAGCCCACACTTAGTTTGGTTCAAGATCCTGCAGACACTTCAGCTCTCTGACTTCTCCACCGGAGATGCCAACCTTCCATCTCTGCTACCAGTCCTTAAAGCCACATAGACCCTGTCTGATGCTGTTGTCACCACAGGGCACTACTTTTTGGTACTACTGCAACTGCCATCATCACTGTAAGAGCTGTTTCTGCCACAAGTGTAAAGATAATTTCCATTAATGCTTCTTTTATTCGCCAATGTGTACAATGCTTCTTTCCTTCATCAGTCAAAGAATATAACTGAATTCACTTTTGGGGGATATATCCTTGCCTCACTGTCTCACTGAGGGTATTCCTTAGTGATCTTGAACTGACAGCCTCAACTGGTTCATTTATCTTTCAGTATTCTCATACTTCAAGGCATGCTCCTCTCACTGCCCTTGCCCCAACCATGGCAGTGAGGTAAGCATCGTTTCCCCTTTCTTTGTTGACAACCCCTTAAGCCCCAGATGTATTTTTTATTTTTTAGGTGGACTGAGAAACCACACAAAAACAAGACTTTGGTATTCTACTGTGATATCTAGTTGCTGTATTCTTAGGCATATCAGCCCCTGACTGTATAGTTTTGGAGGTTTGGAAACCCCAGAGTACAGGAGAAAGATCTAGAATGTGGGTTCTAATAAAAAATTTACCAGTCCTAACTCAGTTTCTCCTTTAAATTGGACATAAGCTATGTTTTATGTTGGCAAAGTCTGCCTTGGGGACCTCTTGCCTCCTTTTTTGGATCTTTTGCCCAACTCCTGCTGTCCAATGTTTTGCTTAAATGATGCCAAACATTTGGATACTTAGCTGGGTTTTTCGGTTTTGCACCCAGATGTTTGGAATCCTGTGGACATCGTCAGAGATTTGTTTATTATCATCCAGCTTGTAATCCTGCTGTGTCTGCATAATCTTCATCTTCCAGATGAAAACTGGAAGAGTCAGTCAGTCATCCAGATGTCTCCAAATGTCTGGGTGTTTGTCATTGCCAAAGAACATCTGGATGACTGCAATTTTTTTTCAGTTTTTATTCGTGTCTTTGGCACAGACACAGTTTTGGGTTTCGTTGCTCTGGATACAGCACAACAAATAATCTTAATGGGATGGGTAGATATTTAACAGAAATACATTCGTAGGGTTCCTGTGGTTAAAATGTCAGTCATTTGTCTGTACGATTCGAACATCATCTCCACTTAAGAAAATATCCGAGGGAAGCGGCAGGGTGACTCCTTTGCGCTCTCTCGACAGGCCCCAGCATCGGGGGAGTTAGGAAGTTGCGTGCCATCTGCATTTGTCTGAAGAGAGCCACAAGGCTGGAGATCCAGTTCAGAAGGGGAACCAGCCTTGGCACCATTTGCAGCCTAGAACATAAAACCTGAAAATAACCACTCATCACAAATATAAGCATATCTCTAAATAAATCTTGGGAAAACTGTTTGCCTTTTTAGGGAAAGTGTAAAATGAGGGGCTGGATGAGATAATCACTAAATTCTCTTCCAGCTCTGGCAGTTTATTATTTTATAAAACCTATGTGCCCATTGCACAAAGGAGGCAAGAAAACTGGAAGCACAATGGCCTGATGGTTGATGCAGTATGACTTTCAGAGTCTGAAAGGCCCAGTTCAAATGCCTAGCCTCCTTGAGCCTCACTTTCCTTGCCTTTACAAGTGTAATAATTTGGAGCATCGTTGTAAGGATTAAATGAGACAACATATTTAAAGAGGTGACATAGTGCCTGTGCCATAGTGCACAAAGCTCTAAGAAACTAAACTCAAAGTAGAGTTGAGATTCATCCTTTAATTAGTGTCCAGAGTGGGTCTGGAATTCAGAAGAGAGGCATGACTGGAGTTGCAAACACGGGAGTCAGGTGGAAAAGACAGGAAAAAAGGGTAGAGAGTGAGGCCTAGAGATGGAGGAGTCAGAGCCAAAGACACTCCAATGAGAAAGGTAGGGTGGAGAAAGATCAGCGAGTGAGGTGGGAGGTGGGGTGGGAACAGGAGGGTGTGGTGTCCTGAAAATCAAGAAAGGAGAATTTTCAAGAAAGACAGTGATTTTCTGGGTCACATGGTGCTAATTGGTCAGTGAGGTGAGATGGAGAAATGTGTGTTAAGAGCTAGCATAACAGTGGTTGTCTTGGTTTGGATTCCTTCAGAAGCAAACCCAGAAACAGCAATTCAAGTGGAAGTAGTTTATATAATAGGTGAAGGTAAGGGAGTGGGGAAGTGAGACAAGAAGGGAAGACAGCCAGCTACCAGTGCGGGCAAGTGACGATGAATACCACAGGGAAACCCTAGAAGTCCTAAAGACCCTCCTCAGCGGGTCGCTCCGAGGGAGGGGATATGTCAAACCCTGTCAATCATTAGTTGAGTGCTGCTCCTGCGGTGGGGAGAGGGCATTGATTTGCTGGCTTTTCTGGTTTGCTGCATAGAGGTGAATTGGGCTCCAGTGGCAAAAAAAAACCCACTCGAGTGAAGAAGTGCACGTGCTTGTGTTTGGAAGTTGAGCTTGCAGGCACAGGAGTGGGAAGAATGTGGGTTAAAAGCAGTGTCAGTGGAGCGATCGGAACAGAAACCAGACTAAAGCGGACTGAAGGGTGAATCAAGAGCGAATCAAAGTGATGAAATGGAAGAGCATGTGCTGACAACTTGTTTCCGAAGGTTAAGTATGCAGAGGAGAAAATAAATGGGCTATTAGCCAATGTGAGATATAGTTTCAAAGGGAGATGCTTCCTTAGAGTCGGTTTTTATGGTGATTGGAAAGACTCAACAAAAAGGGAGAGATTGATGATGAAAGGGAGAGTGGAGAACTGGAGTGAAGTCCGTGAGAAGCGGAGAAGGGACAGGAGTCTTGTGCACACAGAGGTATTGGCTTTAATACGTGTGGCTTTTCTGTTTCTTGGGAGAATGGATGGAGAAGGTGGGTACAGGTAATGCATCTACATACGGTTTCCATTTTTCTGAAAGAATTATGAGGCCATGTTGTCTGTGTGCGGGGTGGAAGAGCAGGGTGGGAGAGGTTTGACAAGATGATGTAAGGTGATTATCTTAGAGAGGGAAAAACAAACTCTCCTCTATTTTGAGTTTCTTCTCTGAGCTCTCTCTTTACTTGCTTTCTTTTCCGTTTTACTTTCATTTAACTGAAACCTGCCTGTCTCCCGAGGACACAATTTTTCCTACAGCCCTATGAAGAGGAGGCTGCTTTTTCCTTTCCACTCTACATCCCTCAGAACCAGGATGGGGACAGATGTCCTGCGTGTTCCCCATTGCCACTTCGAGATCTTTTATGTTCTGTTTACCTGTAAAATTTACAATTTCTGTATTCTGAAGAGTGTGTCAAAGTTTTCCATTGCATCATTCATTCACTTTTCTGCAGCATCAATTCTGCTTTTTTACCTCCTTCAATGAGGATTTCAATCCTGCATTTTTGTTTTTAGTTCTGTTGGAATCATTTCTTATGTCATTTACATCTATTTTTATCTCATGTTGTTGCTTTTCTCCAATCCTGTTGCCCTATCATCTCAGCCTGGCCAGTCTTTGTTATTTTCTGCTTCTGCTTCAGAGAGGCAATCTCTTCTAGACCCCCATTAAGGCGCGCATTTTCTTTTGTCTGCTTCAAAAGGTTAGTTGCAGAGAAATGATCTTATTCTGGGTCTTCTGGGTGCCTTCTTTGGTCTGGAGTATTTTTTTCACAGTCTCATTTTGGTTTATTTCTCCTTAGTGATCTTTGAATAAAGCAGCACCTTTGTCCACATTTGTTGTTTATGGTGAAGGCATTATTTTGTTTACATCTTTGTTTACCCTTGTGGGGGTTTAATCCTCTCTTCAAATACAATGAAGGGTCAGTTGATGAGTACAGTTCCTAATTTATGTCTCAATTTCTAGATGAGTTTCATCAAGTGCACCTCTGCTCTCCTGAGTTGGCAACCTATATCCACTTGAATGCTTTATTTTCTGGTATTTAAGTCTATATGGTACTTTAAAACTATTATTTATGGTGTATATAGCTCTTCTAGTCTCTGCCACCAACAAACTCTACCTTATTTCTAACTTAACTATTTTCTAGGATTGCTGTCCCCGCCTGAATGACAATGACCTGTATGTGTGGGTAGCTGCAGGACTAGGGAAGAAATGGTGTTAGAGGAAAGAGACCTTCCCACTTAGACTCACACCAAGCAGGGAGAAAAATGGCTGTCTGGTTTTCAACTTGAGTCAGGAGATGTATGGCGAAAGGGCTACAGAGCATTTCTTTATCATTGTTGAGGTCAACTTTGGTCCATGAAGTGAAGTCAGATTATGCTGTACACTAAAGTCTGGTCAGGGTTTTATCCATCCAGATCTCTTGGTGTTACTTTTTGTAGCAATTCCTCCCCATTTCCAGTATTAGATGATCTGTCATTTTCGTTTTCCAGAATGTCATCTTTTTTTCCTGAATCCTCTATGATGTTTTAGGAACCAGTTGAGAGAGGGTGAATTGGGGTCGTTAACTAGACTCACTTTGGATCAACGGTTCCTATGCTTTAGAGATGGAAATGTCCTGGTGGCTCCATGTTTCCAAAGGGGTAGCATGATGGGATGGAGAGTCATTGTTTCAGTTGGACATATCTGCACCCTGGGTTTGATTACCAGCTGCCATTTTATAATTGCATGGTCTTACATCTGTTAAATTGGGCAAACAATATTGACTTCATGGGGTTCATAAAAGAGTTTGACAAAAGTGATAAAATGTGAAACATCTAACCCAGCACATGACTCATTATTATGATTCACATGACATTTGCAGAAGCCTTGTAACACACCTATGATAAAGAGCTTAGTAAACCAGACCAACTAAGTTATACTACTAATAACTAATTTTCTATTGCATCTTTATCAAGTCCTTTTTTACGTATATTTTTTCACTGACTCCTCATAAGCACCTTGGGAATCAGGGAGGTTGCCTTCAATTCATCTTTCAGAATGAGCAGTAGAGAAGTAAAGTGAATTCTTCAGTACAACTTGCTCATTTAGAGTTGGGTCTTGAACCCAAGTCTTCTGCTATGGAAATCTACACTACATCTTAAATCTTTGTTGGCACCCTGTAGGGCACCTGTTCCAATAACCCCAATCCCAGAGAGGACCTTCTGCACCACTGTGTGCTGGAAGAGCAAGCAAGCTTTCCTAGAAAAAGGAAAGGTCTTTAGGACCTAAGGGAAACATCTCATCCTACTCTTAGGCACATCCAGTTCAGTTGTACATGTTAAAACATAGCTACATGAGATGTCTTATCAGGTGTCATTTGTGCTCTTTGCGAGAAAAGCTTTCCAGTGAACACACTTAAGGTACGACTGTTTCTTCTATTATTAATGGAAACTGAGCCGCAACCGTACCCTGCAGCAACGTTGTCACTTGGATCATTTATGTCTTGTTTTTAGACTAAAAGTAAATTCGCAAGCAACTGAGAAAAATGAACAATTGCTTTAACAAAAACAATTACCATCTTAGGAAGAGAGCTAAAACTGAAAGTGTATAGGCAGGGCAGGAGAGAATTCTTGGTCTTTTGGACTTTATCTCTGCTTTTTTTTAGATAGAAAAGAAATCCAAACAGCAGCCTTCACTTTACTTGGGGTGGGACGGGGAGAAATAGTCAAAAGCAAAATTTCTTCTTCCAATTTTGATGTTTGCTGGAATAATACCTAGGAACTGACAAGAGTGAGTAAATTCTCACTTAGTCATTCTCCCTTCTCCATGGAAGTTTACAGGGACAAGGGCCTTTACACATTTTTGAGTTAAGGGCCTGGAAAAACAGAGTCATGGTGACATTTTCTAAGAGAAGTGCCCCTACGTTTGTTATCAAATAATTCAAAGCCATTTGAACTTTATTATCCAGCTTGTGCATGGTCTCGATTTCATTTACCTTCCAAGCCTTGTAAAAGCTGGTAACTCTTGTGCACAGTCACTGCAGCACCACATATAAGGCATAGAAGTAGTGCTCAGCTGTGTCTGGTGGAGAGAATGTATGTGCGATAGCACCAGAAAAGTAGAAATCTTCTCCAAAGGAAATGTGAGTAAATAACCAAACCAGAGAGATGAAAATAGAGCAAGAAGAACTAGAGTCTAAAAGCATAACAAATCTCGACTGACTGGCTTATGAATATCATAATAATTCTTTGCATTGATGAAGTGAATAGCTGCCCACATCATCTAATTCATTCAATCAAATAATTTATTAGACACTTGCTATGCTCCAGGCACTGTTCTAGATACTGGGGATACAGCAGTGAACAATGCCTGCCCTAAAGAGCTTACTTTCTAACAAAAGGAGACTAACACCCAACAAATAAATAAGTGAAACCTCAGATGGTAATATGCATATGGAGGAGGAAAGTGGGAGAGGAGAAGGCAGTGGTTTAATTTTAAATAGAGTGGCTAAGGGAAGGTTTTACTGAGAAGGTGATATTTATCAAAGACCGAAAACACAGTGAGCCATGCATGCAGATATCTAGGCAAAGAGGATACCAGGCAGAGGAAATGGTGAGTGGAATAGTTCTGAGGTGAGAATGAGACGTCAAGGAAGCTAGTGGGGCTGGAGCAAAGACAGTGATGAGATAAGATCAGAGAAGTGGCAGAGACCCAGATTGTATGGGAACTTATAGGTTATTGGAGAGACCTTGGTTTCTGGGATGAGTGAGATGAAAAGCCTTTGGAGAGTTTGAACAGAGGGAAGGGGTGACCTGGCCTGGTTAACATTAGAGACTACAAAGAACAAGAGAAGACAGCCTGGGGACAAGGGAGCCCAGTTAGGAGGCCACTGCAATAATCCAAGTAAGAGAGGATGTTAGCTTGGAGGTAGTCAGTAGTGGTGGATGTGGTGAAGTGGTCAGGTTTAGGATATATTGTGCAGGTAGAACTAACATTTTAAAATTGAGATATAATTCACATACCATAAAGTTCACCCTTTTAAAGTATACAATTTGATGTTTTTTAGGATGTTCACAAAGTTGTGCAACTATTGGCATTATCCAACTATAGAATATTTTTATCACTCCCAAAAGAAACCCTGTACTCTTAGCAAGCATTCCCCAGCCTCATTTCCCTCAGCCCCTAGAAACTATCAATCTGTTTTCTGTCTTTCTGGATTTGCCTATCCTGGACATTTCATAAATGGGATCCTACAATACATGACTTCCATGTCTGGTTTTTTTCAGTTAGCATAATGTTTGCAAAATTCACCAATGTTGCAGCGTGTATCAGTACTTTGCCCTGTTAATTACCAAAAAGTATTCCATTGCATGGCTATACCACATTCTATGTATCTATTCATCAGTAGATAGACATTTGAGTTATTCACGTTCTTCTCAAGTACACATGGAATATTTCCAGGATAGATCATATATTAGGTCATAACACGAGTCTTTACAAATTTAAGAAAATTACAATCATATCAACTATCTTTTTAGACCACAATGAAGTGAAATTGGAAACCAATGATAAGAGGAAAACTGGAAAATTCACAAATATTTGGAAGTTAAACAAGACATTCTTGAGCAACTAATTGGCCAAAGAATAAATCAAAAGGGAAATTAGAAATATTTTGAGACAAATGAAAACAAAAACACAGCATACCAAAACTTATGGGATGCAGCAAGAACAGTACTAAAATGGGAGTTTATAACAGTAAATACTTACATTAAAAAGGAAGAAAAATCTCAAATAAACAACTAACTTTACACCTCAAGGAAGTAGAAAAAACGGAAAAAACGCAGCCCAAAATTAGCAGAAAGAAGGAAGTACTGATGATTAGAGCAGAAATAAACAAAATAGAAAATAGAAAAATGATAGAAAAAATCAACAAACCTAAGATGGTTTTTTGAAAAGATAAACATAATTGACAAACCCTTAACCAGACTAAGAACAAAAAGGAAAAGATTCAAATAAATGAAATCAGAAATGAAAGAGGAGACATTACAACTGATGCCATGGAAATAAAAAGGATCATGAGAGAATACAATGAACAATTACATGCCAACAGACTGAATAACCTAGAAGAAACAGATAAATTCTTAGAAACAAACAACATGCCAAGACTAAATCATAAAGAAATAGAAAATCTGAACAGTCCAATAATGCATAAGGAGATTGAATCAAAAACCTCCCTACAAAGAAAAGCCCAGATGGCTTCACTGGCAAATTCTACAAAATATTTAAAGAAGAATTAACATGAATCTTTTATAAAAATCTTCCAAAAAGACTTTATAAAGAGAGAACACATCCAAACTTATTTTATGAGGCCAGCATTACCCTGATGCCAAAGCTAGATGAAGACGCTAAAAGAAAACTACAGGCCAATATCTCTCATGAACATATAGGCAAATATCCACAACAAACCAGCAAATCATATTCAACAGTACATTAAAAGGATCATATATCACAACAGGTAGAATTTATGCCTAGGGTGTAAATATGGCTCAACACATGCAAATTAATTGATGTGATACACCACATTAACAGACTGAAGAACAAAAACCATATAATCATCTCAATTAATGTGGAAAAGCATTTCACAAAATTCAACACACTTTCATAAAAAAGCTCTCAACGAACTAGGTAAAGAAGGAATTTACCTTAACATAATAAAGTTCATATGTGAAAAGCCCACAGCTATTGTCATACAGAATGGTGAAAAAAATGAAAGCTTTTTTGTTCCTCTAGGATCAGGAACCAGGCAAGGATGCCCACTCTCACTACTTCTATTCAACATAGACTGGAAGTCTTAACCTGAGCAATTATGCAAGAAAGAGAAATGAAAGGCATCCAAATCAGAAAGGAGAAAGTAAAATTATCTCTATTTGTGGATGACACTATCTTATATGTAGAAAACACTAAAGATTCTACACAGAAAAAACTCTGTAAGAACTATTACATGAATTTAGTAAGCTTGGATACAAAATCAACATAAAAAATCAATTGTGTTTTTATACACTAACAACTAACTACCCAAAAAGGAAATTAGGAAAACAGTCCTATTTTAATAGCATCAAAAAGAATAAAATACTTAGGAATAAATTTAACCAAGAAGGTGAAAGACTTATACACTGAAAACTGTAAAACTTTGATGAAAGAAATTAAAGAAGACACAAATAAATAGAAATATATTTTGTGTTCATGGACTGGAACACTTAGTACTGTTAAAGTGTCCATACTGCTCAAAGCGATCTACAGATTCAATGCAATCTCTGTTGATATCCCAATGGCATGTTTCACAGAATAGAAAACACAATCCTCAAATTCACATGGAACCACGAAAGAGCCCAAATAACCAAAGCGATCTTGAGAAAGAAGAATCAAGCTGGAGATATCACACTTCCAGATTTCAAAATATATGTCAAAACTACAGTTAATAAAACAGTATGGTACTGACATAAAAACAGACATATAGACTTATAGAACAGAACAGAGAGCCTAGAAATGAACTCATGCATATACAGTCATCTGATCTTCAACAAGGATGCCAAGAATATACAAGGGGGAAAGCATAGTCTTTTCAACAAATGGTGCTGGGAAAAATGGATATACACATGGAAAAAGGGTAAAAAGAACAAACGGTGTTTGTCACAATTTCTGTGTCTACAAGACCTGCCTACTTTCCCTCTCATCTTTCTCTACTCTGATTCACACTACCATCTTGCCACACTGGTTCTCTTTCTTTCCCTCAAACGCACCAAGCTTGTATCATACTCAGGGCCTTTGCACTAGTTATTCCTTCCACTTGAAATGCTTTTTCCACAGACATTTGTATGGCTGCCTCCTCCTCATCACTTACATATCATCTTTTCAGAGTTGCTTTAGCTGCATTCCACAAGTTTTGATATGCTGTGTTTCCATTTTCATTTTCATTCACCTAAAATTTTTTTCTATTTTCCATTGTTATTTTTTCTTTGACTCATTGATTACTTAGGAATATTTTGTTTAATTTCACATATTTGTGAATTTCTCAAATTCCCTTCTTTTACTGATTTCTAATTGTATTTCCTTGTTATCAGAGAATATACTTTGTATGATTTCAATCTTTTTAAGTTTATTGAAACTTGTTTTATGGCCTAATATTTGATCTATGCTGAAGAAGGTTCCATGTGCGCTTGAGAATAATGTATTCTGATAAATAAAAAATCAGCTTCCAGGGGCTCTTTTTTACCTTTTAGAAAAACTGCCTCTTGACTGTAGGCTGTTGGTGTTCTCGTCACCTAGAACATCACAGGTGGCTGCAGTAACTCACATTCTTAGTCTCCCAGGACCTTTTTTATGCAAAATTCCCAAGGCAAATAGGTTCTACTCAGCAATATTTAAATATATAGAGGGAGCAATATACACTATTTCTTAAAGATGTCACCCAAAACTGAGAAGTGCGCAAAGCCAGTCAATCAACTGACCATAGACTGATCCGTTTTGAGGTTTCTCTTCTTTAAGCTACTTAGCTAATTTCCTTTTATGATCTGGCATAACTGACTGTGAGCTTACCATATGAGCATAGCCTTGGGAGTGAGCATATGGAGTAACTTGTCCAGAGCTATACTCAATCAGTCAACGAGAATTGATTGGTAGTCTACTATGTACCAGGCATTGTTTTAGGGACTGAAGACAGCAGTGATGAAATATGTGACCCAATAAATTGACATTCTAGAGGGTAGAAACAGATAGTATAAACCTATAAACATTACAGTATTTTAATTTTGGGCACTGTTAAGTGCTACGAAGAAAATAAAATGGAAAAGTGTGATATGAAGTGATTGATGAAGAGTGGGGTGGGAGAAAACTACATTACTTAGGGTGGTTGGGGATGTCCTCTTTGAGAAGATGATATGTAAACGATGAGGAGGAGGCAGCCATACCAACATCTGTGGAAAAAGCATTTCAAATGGAAGGAGTAACTAGTGCAAAGGCCCTGAGTAGGATATAAGCTTGGTGCGTTTGAGGGAAAGAAAGAGAACCAGTGTGGCAAGATGGTAGTGTGTGAACAAGAGTAGAGAAAGACGAGTTGGGAAAGTAAGCAGGTCTTGTAGGCACAGAAATTGTGACAAACCCCATTTGTTCTTTTTCCCCTTTTGTGATCACCTGCCTTTTCAGAAATGGGACCTCAACGTCTCTGGAAAGGTATGCTTTTTTCATTCCCCTTGAAATGAATCACAATTGGCTTGAACATTTATTTTTACCAGTAATTAATTTAGGGCTAGTCATGTGACTCAGGTCTGGGATCTGAGGAGGAGTCTGCTTAGAGCATTTGGGAAAGATTCTCCTCCCTCCTAATAAAATGAAGCTCTTTCTTTATTTCCTACTCTTTGACACCGTTATGTGAGGATGTGATACTTGGAGCTGCAGCAGCCATCTTGCACCATGAAGCAAGATATCACTGATGCACTGAAGATGACAGATCAAAAAGATGAAAGAGATTAGGTCTTCAATGACATTATGGGGCTCTTGAACCAAACTTGGAGCCACTGACCTTTAGAATTACTTAGGAGTAAAATATAAAATAATTTTCTGTTGGGTATTTATGACTTGCAGCTACAAGTATTCTAACTAATATAGCAAGAATATTGGAACTTATTGTCATTATAATGAAAAGACATTGAGGGTTTTAAACAGAGTGGTACTACATTTTTGGTTTATGGTTTAAAAGATTTCTCTGGATGCTGTTTGGAGAATGGACCAGAGTGGAAGTAGGAAGAGCAATTCGGAAGCTATTGCAGTGGTCCAGGATTAGACCTGGGTTGTAAAATGGAAATGAAAAGAAGTGTTTGGATTGGGGATTTACTGTGGAGATAACGTTGGTAGGACATGCTGATACATTGGTTTAGGTGTGGAATATGAGGAAAAGAAGGATTAGAGCATGCCTCCTGGATTTATGTCCCAAGCAAATGACAGGTACTGATGCCATTTATTGAGATGGAGAAGGTTTGGAGAGATGGAGTTTAGAGTCAATGGTTCTATTTGGTCGAGCTAATTTTTATATGTTTATTATAAACTCAAGTGGATATGAAGATATTATCCAGTAGAAAAATGTATATACTCGTCTAGAGTTCAAAAAAGAGGTTTGGGGATAGAGATATAGTTTGGAGTCATCAGTGTTTAGAGGGTACTAGATGAAATCACCTGGGAAGAGTATAGATAGAGAAATAAAGAGGACGGAAGACAAAGCCTGGGGGCACTTTAATGTTTGGAAGTGTGGTAGAGGAAGCAGAGAGAATAAAGGAGAAAACAAAAAAAGGACCTTGACAAGAAATGACCAAGGACGTAGGAAGTAAACCAGATAAGGGTGGTATTGCCAAAGCCCTGACGGAAATAATTCAAGAATGTGGGAGTGGTCAACCATGCTAAGTGTAGCTAGGAGCAATGAGGGCAGACCATTGGTCGTTTGTCTGGGGAAGATCTAAGTCTATTTTTCTAAATCTTTAAAGAGCGTAGGGATTCCCTGGGGCATCTTATTAAAATCATATTCTGGGGTTGGGCTAGGGACCCTGCATTTCTAACAAGTTGCTGGGTGATGCTGAAGCTATTGGTCCTTGGACCACACTTTGAGTATCACTGAGCTAGGTCATTGGTGACCTTGACAAAGGTCAGGTTCCAGTGGAGTGGTGGAGGATGAAAGTCATATTGGAGTGGACTAGAGAGAGAATGGGAATTTAGGGAGTAGAGACTGAGAATGTGGACAATTTTAGAAGACTCAAAAGGTGTCTCTCTCTCTCCTGCCACTTTTAGTGTGTGTTTGTTTGATTTTTATCTACATGTACTTGCACAAATTCATCCTTCTGGTTATAGTCCCCTTAGATGGTTTCTGTTTTTCCTGAGGGAGAGCAGATCTGCCCTGTGTAGCCCCAGTGACCAGCCCTTAGGCTAAAGCCTGGAGTGACCCCGGCACTAGAGAGGCAGAGCATATGACCATCAAGCTGCCATGATCTTTGTGTGTTTGCCACACTGCTGAAGGCACCACAGAGCCACTCAGCAGACTTCTAAACATTACATCCCTTTCCAGAGGCCCTTCAAGCACAATTACTTTTGTTATGACATATTTTATGGAAAATGCTACATATAAATATGATATGTGTAAACTATATATTGTTTATTACAAGGCTATCTTATGGGCTTCTTTTTTCTTTTAAGGCACATTCTACTACTCACACGTCTCCAAGGTTACCAGAACTCTGGTGTCAGACTGCTTAGGTTCAAAATCCAGCTCTAACACTTGTCAGCTATGTAACAGTGAGCAGATTACTTAATTCCCGTAAATATTCATTTCTTCATTCACTAGGGATGAAAGTACTCAATAGCTTTGTGAGAGAATTAAACAAGGTGATAAATATAAATACTTAACATAGTACCCGGCACAAAGTAAAATCTTCATAATTGTGTCTGTTATTGCATTATTTAATGCACAAGGCATGAAATAGTCAATCCAGAGAATTGGACCTCTATTAATCATCAGATTAGGTTGACTTCATAATGGGTTTATGGAATGATCAAAAAGGAGATGTTAGTGATGAATTAAATATCGTTTTTACCCCAAATTAATAATGTAAAAATCATGTGTGATAATCAAAATACTACTAACTAGCAAAATAATTTCTAATATTGCTTTATTCTTCAAAAAACATATTAATTTCTGCTTTCTGGCATCCAGTGTCAAGTTCCTGCCTTGCTCTCTTCTTTCTACCTCAGAATCAGAACTTCCAAGACAAGTGATCTTAGAGACCAACTTGTCTGACTACTTCCATACAAACTTGGTATCAAGGCTTGTAAATTTGGCCAGCTCATACAAGTTCACATTGTCCATAAATAAGTGAAAGAATTAGAATTTAAATGTAGGTCTCCAGGCTCTTTAACGAATGTTCTGGCATCAGATGAGTGAAGAGATTAGCAGGGGAAATATTTAGGGTTAAATAATTCAAGAGATTTTTATGGCAGCAACCTGAGAGGTGAAGGGCAGCCTGAGCCCCACAAGCAGGACACACACAGAATCAATGCTGGGAAGAGTGCAATGTCTTGACACGTGACCTCCTCATCCTCATCCACATTTTGCCCAACCCTGTTGGTTCTGATCTGATGCCCTGCTTGTCCCTCCAAGTTCTCTGGTTCCTCATTCTGGTTTATGAAACATCTCCCTTCAACAAGTGTTTGTGTGGACTGGCTCTCTGTTGCATCGGCATTGTTTCAAAATCTGTCTAAGGCACTGTCCCCATAGGGAGTGTCACGGGGTGTCCAGGGTCCCCTTTTTCTGACCTCAGGGGGTTGAATCTGAGCACATTTGACTCACTTAAACCTTTTAAAGACCAACCTATCCAGACAAAAATCAAGAAATAGGATCAACTGAGAACTGCTATATGTAGGGGCTCATTTGAATATCTATCTTGGTGAACTTGGGCAGGGATGGCAAATGGCTTTTATTTCATGTGCTAACTACAGGTAATTGGGAATGGCTGCCTAGAACGTTCTGATGGCAGTGACATGGGCTGCATCTTACCTTAAAGGAAAGGGTACGGAAGAAAAGAGCCAGTGCTGTGACCCGTTAGAAATGCCTGCTACCGCCACTGAGTGGGGAGTGGTGGCTCATGTCTGCTTATTTTCAGGCTCTGAAGGGCTAATTGGGTGCTTTTTAGGACTTGCTTTGTAGATGTGCCCTTGGAAATTTAAATTTTTCTCTGATTCCCAAGTGATCAACTTTATACCTCTTCACTTTTAGGGGATAACACCATATTTAGAGAACTTGAGAAGTTCCAATGAGGAGAAGGATACGAAAATTTGCTGAAGGCTCACTGTGTCCTCCATACTTTCATGTATATGACCTTTTTGAAGGATTAAAAAAATTGTGTGGGGGGAGTGATTTGCCCTGACTCTGAAGCAGAGCCTGCTGGCAAAGGTCAAATGTCCCAGCTGTTGGAAGAAAAGGAGCTAGGGATCAGGGAGCCTGCAGGCCTTGATATTTTTGGTGTCACATTGTCATAGTTAAGTGTCAGGGAAGCAGAAAGGCAACATCGGATAATGAGAGAGGAAATAATGAGAAGCCTATTAACATATTTTATAAAAATTAATAAATTTGACATATCTCTACTGTTGTACGATGTCTTGAGATCCCCAGCTCTGCCTTGTGTTGGAAATGTGCCCCTGTCACCCAGTTCCTTGCTCTGGTGGATAACTCTGGAATCCTTATGATCAGAGACATCATCCCATTTGAGAACAAGCTGTAATATAGATGACGGGGTCCAGGACTCTAGTGACCCTGGTCCAGTTTTTGGTTCTACAGCTTTCTGATTGAAAAATACCCAGTGAATCATAAAACCTTTAACTCCATTTTTTCAAAAATAACAAACTGTAGCTCCATTCTGTACTTTAAAGGTTGCAATTTCATTGTACTGAAAGTGCTGGTAGCCTCCTCAAAAACTATTTATACCCTAGCAAATCAAACTTTGCTTTTCGGACCAGTTTGCCTAAGACTTGTTCTCTTGTGGAAACAAATGAGGCCCTATGACATTTAATAATATAAATTTCACTGGCACCTGCCCATGGAGGACTTTTTGCTAAGTACCACCACCCCAAACACACAGGCACACACACACACACTCATGCGCACACATATACCTGTTTCTGGCAGCCCCCTAGAGATAGCTCGTGTGTATCCAGGAATAAATCCAGTCAGCTACCATGCGGAGTTGCCAGGTACTGCTGCTCTCTCTGCCCCCAACGTCACCACCTCCCCCAGGCAGTCCAGCTGTTCTACCATGTTCAGCAAACTCTGCTTCTTCTGCTGGTACTGCTATGAGACCATTTGGTTTCCCACTGGATGCCATATCTCTTGCCATTGGTTCCACTACTTCCTATAAGGTACCACAGGATCCTACCAGATACTGCTGTCTCCTATATGTCACCACTGTGGCTTCTCCCATCTTCAACCAGACCCCAAAATCTGCCAGGAATGGTAACTTAACTGTTAAGGTGATATATCTGCATGGCAGTTTTTGGTTAAAAGGGGGACACTGTCTTCCTATTTGTTGGTGTTCCGATAAATTAGAGGGGCCCTAAAGGAGTTTAGCTCATTCCCCAAAGGTTTACCATTATTTAATTAAACATGTTTGACCTTTTAGTTTTTTCTTATACCGCTCTCTCTAACTAGGCCCCGGACATGAGTCCACATGGCTGGGCTAAGTGCGGATTAGGTTGACAGGGGAACCAGAATCACTCTTACCTTCAACAACCATTGCCTTGATACTGGGTATGGCAGCAATTACTAATAGCTCCAGAACTCATTACCTCCTTTTTTCCCTTAATAACAGAACCTCCGCTCCCCTTCTCCAATAAGTTAGCTGGGCACATGGCATTCACCTAAAGACTACATTTTGTAAGCACTCTTGCAATGGAATGTGACCCTGTGATCAAGTTTAGGCCAAAGGTTTCAAGCAGGACTGAAATCTATTTTTACAATTTTCAAGAACTCCTAGGAGAAAGACTGTCCTAAGGGAAGGGGGATGATTTTAGTTTTAGTTAAAGTACAGACTGTGATGCTGTAACAAAGAGACTTAAAAATATACAGCGTGATAAACAAATGGCAAGCAATAGGATATTGGAGTGTATGAGGAAGCCACTTGGTGTAAAATTAATTCGGCCTGAACTTGCTTTTCCAAAAGGGCCTGATGTGGCCATTGAGCATGCATTGTGTATGCTTTAAGCATTTGCTATGTCCCAAAGACAAGAACAAATGCCCTTAACATAAAGATGCAACTTCCCCCACATTGGCATTTCCTTAAGGATAAGCCTCTCTCCCTAGGCTAGGGATTGATTACTGCACCCACCTGTGACCACCCAGCTTGAGACAACAGACCTGTTACCTGCTGTATGAATTTCTGTGCCAGCTAGGCAATCTTATGACTGTTGTAAAAGGGACATTCCCATCATATGTGATATATGCTCTTTGATGATATATAACCACTCTATACCCTACTTCTTTGGTGCGCTTCCTTCTTTAGGGAAGGAAGGCCTCGGGCTGGTCTTCAGGTCTGGCTTATAATAAACTCACCCCAATTTTTAGGGTGATAATAATCTATAAAACAATTTATAGATTAGTTGTTGATTATTTGCATCAACAAGTGGCATAAAGGGGCTGGCTTGGTGGCATAGTGGTTAAGTTTGTGCACTCCACTTTGGCAGCCTGGGGTTTGTGGGTTCAGATTCCAGGCATGGACCCACCCACCCCCACCACTCATCAGGCCATGCTGTAGTGGCATCTCACATACCAAATAGAGGAAGATTGGCATAGATGTTAGCTTAGGGCCAATCTTCCTCAAGCAAAAAGAGGAAGATTGCCTATAGATGTTAGCTCAGTGCCAATCTTTCTCACCAGAAAAACACTATATATACATACACACACACACACACACACACACACACACACACACACACACACGTCGCATAAGATAGACCTTTGTTTTGGCCAAATCATTGGCCTTGAAGCACTGGGCAGGGGTTTCTCCAGGGCTTTGTTCTCTGTGTGGGCTGGAGCACAAACATGGTAATGGCCCTTTGACCATGCAGACAAGGGTAATACACTAGCGGGCAGCAGAGTTACCAGATGGAAGAGACCTGGGTCCTTCAGTGACTTCACGGAATATAGCCACTTGACTATCTCGGACTGCCCACTTCTGAATTGTTTCTGTCTAATTTACACTATTGTGTTTTTAAGTTTTCTTTGTTTTAGCAGCATAGCCTGTACTCTAGGTGGTCATATGACTAATTCTTTATTCCCTCAGAATGAGCTGTCCCCTAGGAGGATTCTACAGAACCAAGAAAACAGGCTTCTAATGGGCTGCTTCACTAACATGTTAAACATACTCAGGCATGCCTCTAAACACAGTAGAGCTTCAAGAGGGAATTCCGGCTCCATTTCTGGACTAAATCTCTTCCAATTATTATCACAACTTCGGTTGTGGTTGTCATTGTTATTGCTTTACCAAGCTCAAGAAGGTTTCCTGTTTATGTTTGCAAATCTATTTTTAGCAAGCTTGTAAAATTTGTACCTTTAGGAATTCTTTTATGCACTCTCTGACCTGAGGCTTAAAGCAAGATCTCAAGAGAAAACTTGTGTTTTACGGAAATTACAAAGAAGAGACTTTGTAAGTGACTTTGTGCATGAGATAACTGTGCTGCTGTTAGGACAGGCTCTCTTCCCTGAAGCCCTCATGGCTGTTAAAGGGACAAAGAGCCTTGATGAACTAGTTCCGTGAAACAGGGTTCCCAGATTTGAGCACACGACTGCTGGGCAGGGCAGCCATTTCATTCTTGATCTGGGGAAAGGTGTAAAACAAACCACCATTATGAAGGGACTTATCTGTGGTAATATGTCACTTTTTCAGTCCATATGGTCTGGAAAGCAAAGCTTTCCATGGTATTCTCTATTTTCCCAGGAAAATAAAACAACAAAAATTAGTATTTATATAGAATTTGTTAGTTGATAAAATGCCTTTATACTCCTCACTTACATACCTTGCTATGCTTTCCTTGTCACAACCCTTTAAGGTATATTCTATGGTCACCACCAATTTAAGGATGTAGGAATTGAGACGCACAGGAGAGAAGTCAGGTGACTTTCCCAAGTTACAGAGAGAGTATATGGCTTGAAGAATCATCATACCCACATTTGATTCTTAATTCCTTGCCTCTTCCAGCATTCCACATGACCTCATTCATGTTGGCCTCTATTCATTTTCCTTCTTATTCTTAAAAATTGTTTGAAATCATGGTGATATTGCAGACCCCAAAAGAGAAAAAGATTGCAGATACATGCTTTTAAGGTGTGTTATATAGAGGAGTGGATGAGTAAAATGTGGTATATTCACCCAAGGAAATACATGTAGCAGTTAACAATGGATTAGGTAAAAATACAGAAACATAGCAAGACTTGAACCATGCAGTTGGGTGAAAAAAATAAGAGACCGGGTGAGTTCTATTGCATGATATCATTTATATAAATTAAGCAAATACATACACAAAACAGTAGTATGTCTGCACCATATTAATATCTGAGAATATCTACATTAAACATAATAGAGTGGGTGCATGGGGAGGGGAGAGAGATAGGAATGGGGATGTTGACAAGAATCTGCCATAACATGAGGAATATGGTTAAATCTTCTCTTTGCACTTAAGATCTCGAAGGGAAAAAATGCATAACAACATTGTTTCAAGATCAAGGATGGAAGATATAATAGCCAGAGCAACAGAAGAAGCAAATCAGGAAACCACTGACACATAACATTTTCTTGCATAAATATCTTAATCTTTCTGGGAAACAATTTTTAATTTCTTATTCTAAAAAAGGAGGGCTTGCGTCAGATAAATCCCTAGAGTCCCTTTTAGTGCTAACAATTTATGTTCACTGATCTTCATTCATTTGTTCATCCCATATTTATTGAGTGTCTACCCCATGCCTGGCAATGTTCTAGGTGCCCAGGGTGCAGCAAAAAAAAAAAAAACAGGACAAGAGTCCCTGCCACTGTGGAGTTATAGACTAGTGAGAGGAGAGAGAAGACAAACAATAGATAAAATATTCAGTAAATTGTGGTATATAGAAAGGTGATGAATATTTTTAAGATTTTAGTTTTCCTTTTTCTCCCAAAGCTCCGGGTACATAGTTGTGTATTTTCAGTTGTGGGTCCTTCTAGTTGTGGCACGTGGGGTGCCACCTCAGCACGGCTTGATGAGTGGTGCCGTGTCCGCGCCCACAATTTGAACTGGCGAAACCCACAGCCGCCGAAGCAGAGTGCCTGAACTTAACCACTCAGCCGTGGTGCTGGCGCCAGGTGATGAATATTAAAGGAGAAAAAAATTCCAGGTAGGAGAAGAGATTAGGAGTACAGAAGAAGAGGGGGAGTTGCAACTTCAAATGGGGTGCTCAAGAGAGGCCTTATTTTAAAAGGGAAATATTTAAGCAAATACTTGAAAAAGTGGGACCCTCAGCCATATGGACATCTGAGAGAAGAGCATTCCAGGGAGCGATTTGAGCCCATGTAAAGGCCTAAGGCAGGAATATGCCTGACATGATCAAAGAACAGCAAGGAGGTCTGGGAATTTGGGCTTTGATCTGAGTGAGATAGGAGCCATTGGAGAGTTTTGAACAGAGGGTGATATGCTATGACTTACACTTTAAAAGGATCATTCTGACTGCTGTGTGAAGTATAGGCTGTAGGGTCTATATGGTGGAAGGGTGGAGGCAGGGAGACCCCCAGGAGGCAACTGAAGTATGCAGGTGAGAGATGGTTTAGACAAGAGTAGTAGCAGTGGAGGTGGTAAGAAATGGTTGGATTCTGGATATATTTTGAAGGGAAAGACAGTAGGAATTCTCGGTGGATTAAGTGCGGGTGTGAGAAAAGTGGGGAATCAAGAATGATTTCAAGATTTTTAAATTGAGCAACCTTAAGGATGGAGTTGTCAAAACCTGGGATGGGGAAGAAGACTGCAGGTTGTGTAGGTTTGGCTGAGACCA
Source organism: Equus quagga (assembly GCF_021613505.1). Lineage (NCBI taxonomy): Eukaryota > Metazoa > Chordata > Mammalia > Perissodactyla > Equidae > Equus > Equus quagga. The sequence goes on along the minus strand of NC_060279.1, from coordinate 30,670,653 downwards.
GTGGGTGGAGTGGAGCTCATGGGTTCAGATGTGTTAAGATGTGTTGATTGAGATGTCTATTAGATGTCCAAGAGGATGTGTCAAATAGGCAAGATACATGAATCTGGAGTTCAAGAAAGAGGTTTAGTTTGGAGATAAAACATTTCCAAGTCTTGAGCTACGAACCTCATAGATGGTATATACTAAGGACTAGGTGTATGTCTTATTCCTGAGGATTTTATATGTTGAGCATTTACAGTCATCACTGATGTCATTGTCACCACCATAACTAAACCCCCACTGGACTAGAGGTACTTTGTGAAGTTTTCTGGGCATTTGGGTGTGTGCCTGTGTTCTTGGTCTTCCCTCGTGCATACAAGAGACCTATTCAAATTGCTCTGAAGTTGGTTCCAGTAGAATGGGTTATGGTATACAGCCCAATGGCCATCATATTCTGGCATTGCAAGAGAAGAAAGTCATAGTAGGTATTCATTTAAAGACATTTCTTCAGGTTTGCAGAAATGTAGCTTCATATTTATTTTATAGCTATCAGTTCCATTTTTATCCCCTGATTTACTTGATCCCTGAAATGCAATCTTAGTCAATTTAAAGTAGATTCAGCCATTTTTGGTTTATAGTTGGTAAATTATAAATTTTCTCTTGTCTCTCCTTTCCCAAGTTAGCATATAAGTTCTGGAGAGCATATTCACGTTGGAGTGGAGGCAAGTGTCTGGTGGAGTCTCTAATCATCCAAATGCAGAGATGCAAATGACTACATCTCCTTCTTGGTTGTCATCATCCTTCACATGGGCCTCCACTGCGATCTCTGCATCCACATCCAGTCCTCTGTCCTTGGGGCTTGACTATAGGATCCCCTTGTCAAGACTGAGAAACTCCTTCAGGTGGGCTGTTTCTCTCTCTATGTATATATCTCCATTACATCTTCTATGTCTACTTCTTAGCTTATTTAACAGAACTGAAACGAGAAACACCCGGCTGTTCTCCCAGCCATTCTGGGGTCCCAGGAAACATGTGCTGGACTGTCTCAGGCCCTTTCTTCCTTGACTTGCTTTTTGGCTCACTTTCTCTTCAGCTGCTGCTTGACACCTCAAAGTTTTGGGGAACCCCATGAGGGTTCTTTATAGGAAGCAGACCCTGTTTCTTACCTCCTCCTCATCTTTGCATTTACCAGGGAGTTTCTACATTTCCCAGCAATGCCCACAGCACAAAGTGAGTAGGTGACAGGGCCTATTCTCAGAAACCCAAACTAGGTTTTAACTCCCTTGTTTTCTTTCCTACCGTCTTCTAACTTGCCAGCTTGGACATTTTATTTTTCATCTCCCTCTATGTGGTAGGAAATGGTCTAGACAATTGTTTCTCTGAACCTATAATTTATGCTGGGTTTTGGAAGCTTAAAAGCCAGGAAGTAACTTCTTTTGTTTTTCCTTGCATTTTTGGTGTGGCTACTCTTCCTGGTTTGGTAAGAAACCACGGTGTAGTTCAAAGGGATGAGGTGGGGAAGGGCATTACAGAGAAGGATAAAGCAAAGAGATTCTGGAGACAAAATCGTGTATCTTCCCAATATTATTCAGTCATAGATTCTCTGAGGTTCTTTGCTGTGAGCTCCAGCACAGTCTCCTCCATCTCCAGGCTCTAGCTCAACCCTGACCTAAGACCTGGGCTCTGAAGCATGAGAAGCAAATTATGAAATGTGTCAGACAGTGCATCCAACTGTAGGTCACTAGCCTGGCTACAATCACTACCTTCCAGGGAACCCAAGTAGGGCACTTCTTTTGAAAATTTTAGTGTCTCTATGTCCCTCAACACATGTTGGGGACAGTGGGAGGTGATGGGGGTGTAGGGAAGGCGGTGGTGATCAGGGGCATCTGGAAAAGCACCATACGGGGAATCAAAGAATCAAAGGTGTATGTCAAGCTCTGCTAAAAACCTGCAGTGTGGTTTTATGCTGCTCATTTAGCCCCTACATTCCTCAGTGCCCTTTTCTGAAACATGAAGGAGAATATTAGACTCATTCATCTATTTATTTGTTCAGTCATAAATTCAACATTAACTGAGCATCCTCTGTGTTCATTGTGCTAGGTACCAGTTGCTACTGAAACTACTGCTACCTCTTACAGCACCATCTGTGGCAACCACAATGACAACAGGCATGAACTGGGCTCCTGCTAGGTGTCAGACACTGTACAGAGTGCTTCGTACAGACTATTTCATTCAATCCTCAGAACAGCATGGTGAGCGCCCAATTCGATCTCTATTTTTCAGTCGAGGAAGACAAAACTTGAGAGGTTAAGAGACATGTTCAAGGCTTTCTAACTAATGATATGTGCCAGAGTCAAGGTTTGAACCCAAGCGTTTCTGTTGCCAAAGCAGATGAATGAAAAAGAATCACTATCCTCCAGTGTCTCAGTCTTGTTCCTCCAGATTTAAACGTCTATGATTTTATAGAGGGGTGAATGCATGGTGTGCATGTCCAAACAAGTACATGTAGGAAGACTTCATGAATTTGTTCATCATTGTAATCTCAGAAATGAGTGAAACACATAGCACAGTGGACACTCAGGTGTGTCCTGTAGGTAAAGATGGCTCTGTGAGTTCTTTGATACAACATCTCACTGTCTGTGGTGCTCCCAAACCCTCAGGGCTGTGCTCCCATGAAAGAGTGAATCTCTGGCCCCATCTGTACTCTGACCATACAGTGATCTGCAGAGAAGGAAAAGCTTCCCTCTCTCTTCCACTCCCACAGTTGGGTATCTCTTTTCCTGAACTCAGCATGAGTAAAACAGGAATGCTTCCAGGGAACGCCACCCTGGCTACACATTTAGGTGCTAAAGAGCAGTTTCATGTATACGGTAGAAACCGGGGCACAGCACTGGCTGTTCTGGACTGGATGGGGCTTCCCCTAGTCTCCTATTCGGTGAATGAATCCTTTTTCCTCAAAAGATGCCTCAGACAAACAGGAGATATCATTTTGGAACATAGCAATTCAGGAAAAACTTGGGAAAGTACTTGCAAGAAACTGCTCTGGAGTGACTTGATCTCAAAGAATTGCTGAGGATGAGCTGTTATCAAATTAAATGGCAGACCTCAATGTATCCACTCTCCCAATAAACCACATTTATTACCTTACAAAAGTGACATTTTCCTTGACAGTCAAGCAGTAATATTCTAAAGAAATAATTGTCTGTAACATTGTTAGTCACTGGCATGCGAAGTCATTCTCAGGCATTAAACTCAAGTGATGTCTTTGATGATGATTATCACCAAAAAAAGATGGACTGGGCTTGGTTATTATGGAAGGGATTGGGGGGAAAGGAGGAGAAAAAGCATTTCCCATGATCCCTCTATTATAGGAACTGAGCTTGGCATCTGGACGTGAAGGCTACAATGTATGGAGACTTACTCCAACCATTTCCATTTCAACCAGTCAAAATGGGCATCAAGAAATGTTCCCATTTCCCTGGGGGAGGAGTGATACTGAGCTGTTACTATGGGAAATTGAAATGGGAAAACCATTAATAACAAATACAAATCAAGCTGCATAGACAATGTGCTTTTCTATCATCCTGTCATCTTCCAGAAGAAGGAAGGGTAGGCAAGTAGATACTACTACATAACATTTGTTTAGCAGTTGAAGTTTACAGTGTCTTTTCACATTAATTGATGCAGTATGGCTCCCAAAGTCCTGTGAGTTTGGAATTATTATTCACATTTAATAGACCAGGAAACTGAAGCTCAGAGAAGGGAGTTGAATCTAGCATTTTATAAAATCATGGGCTGACAGAATATTAGTTTTAGATGGCACCTTAGAAATGCTTTAGTTGGAACTCTAGTTCAGATTGGTTTAATTTACCTTGGTTCCATTGGATTCAAAAACATTCACTTATTGGGGCTGGCCCCGTGGCCGAGTGGTTAAGTTCGCGCGCTCCGCTGCAGGTGGCCCAGTGTTTCGTTGGTTCAAATCCTGGGCGCGGACATGGCACTGCTCATCAAACCACGCTGAGGCAGCGTCCCACATGCCACAACTAGAAGGACCCACAACGAAGAATATACAACTATGTACCGGGGGGCTTTGGGGAGAAAAAGGAAAAAAATAAAAAAAAATCTAAAAAAACAAAAAAACAAAAAAAAACAAAAAACTTTCATTTATTACCTGTTTGTACCCAGCACTATGTCAGACTGGGTATAAAAATAGGAGTTGATCCTGTTTCTGTCCTTGAAGAGTGTACCTTTTGGCAGAGGAGACAGCGTGGTAACAAATAGCTCTCACATTGTGAAGTAAGTGATCCCTGGAAAGGTATGCATGGTGCAGTCAGGGCAGGAGCCATTCTACCTGGAAGGACAGGTGTTGGGAAGCAGTAGCCTAGAGAGGTTCTTGAGCTGAGCTCTGGAGGAGGAAGAGGGGAGGAGGAAGAGCTCTTCTGGAGGACTAGGAGGGGAAGGAGATTGAGCAGCAGGGGAGGCCCAGGCAGGCGGAGGGAACAGCAGCAGCAGAGGACCAAGAGATGCTTGCAGAAGACGTGCGGTTCTGTGTGGCTGGAGCACAGCGTGCTGGGAGAACAGGCTTGGGAGGAAGTTGGAAAGAGAAATTGGAGTCAGAAGCTGAAGGACTTTATGGACCACATTAGGTAAGTCAAGTTTTCTCCTATAGGACATAGGGACCCATCGAAGACTTTTAAGCACAGAAGCTCAGTACTAGTGATAATAATGGTGATAACGACAACAGGTCACATTTATTGAGTATTTACCACAGGCCAGGAGGAACTTCTCTAAACACTTTACAGGCAGTGGCTCAGTTAATCTTCTCAAAAACACTTTGAGGTAGGAACTGTTATAATCCCCACTTTACTGATGTGGAAACTAAGGATTTGGGAGCCAAAGTAGCCTCTTTGGTAAAGCCAGGATCTCCAGCCATGACAGGTTCCGATGCCTGCGTTTGCTAGAAGTATCGCTAAAAGCAGCATGGAAAGTGGGCTTTGAGGGAGAAAGGGGTTTTCCTGCTCAGAAAAATGTGAAGTCGGCCCCCCAGGGATGCCCCTAATTTCTGAGCCGGAGAGGGAAATGCCTCCTTGTTTCAGTGCTTGCTTCATTCCCCCAGGAAGCTCAGGAAGGAGTGTGGCCCCAGCTACCCAGGCCATTTAGCTACTGCCTCCCACCTGTCCCCACCATCTCTGTCCCCATTTCCAACATACATTCATTTGCACTCTTCATTAGTGACAGCCCTGCAGTCCATCACTGTGGTCCCAAGGCCTTTAGTCAAATCAAGGCTGTTCTTCCTAGGAGGGGGACGACAAGCAGGATGGGGTGCTACCTGTGGTCCAAGACAGGCTGAGGAAGGCAGGATGAGCAGAGACCACCATACCATTGGCACCTCACAGAACAGTGCCCAGAAATGCTTGGATTCCATGCGAATTAAACGTGGGTAGTGTAATTGTGAACGTGCTGGTTAAAGAGATGAAAATGGCTGAACTGTAAATCAGTTTATTTAAATGCATTTTTTGATAGCAGAGTATAGGCATATCATTAGCTTGTAAATGTGTCTAATAAGCCTGTCTTCACTAATATGCCAAAAAAGAGCCTAATTAACTTTTTTCCCCTCCAGTTAGACAGTAGTGTGAGGATCCCTGATCACATTTCCACACTATCTTTTTAGCATCAGCAAAGCAGCACTAAAACTGCCCTTGTGACATCTATAAAAATGCTGGTTTATAATTAGGACGATCTTGGCTTGAACAATAATGTTGCAATTTGTAGTGATGGCTTCTGTTTCTCTTTAATTTTAATGTATTAGCCTACAATGCTCTGGAGATTTCTAGGCAGACTAGCCTGTTTCCGTTTCCAAAATTGCTGGCATAATATGCTTTAGGTTAAGGAAGGAGAAGCAGCTGCAATTTGGTAGGGTTTTTTTGAAATGAATGCAAGGGCAGAGGAATAGTGACAAGAAAAGCCAAGTATAACATCACCTGTTTATTTCTTAACTCATCATCTGAATGTGAGGACCATGTCCCGGAGACGATGCTGATGAGAACCAGACACAGGAACCACAAACAACAGAATCCTGGTGTTTCCCAGTATTCTCAGGGCAGGGATCGTTAGCCTCTCTCCCTCCGAGACCTGGAGGCCTGCAAAGATCTGCCATGGATTCCAAAAGGAAAATTCAGGAAGGCTGGCCATTTTCCTTTTTTAGTCCTCTCATTCTTCCTGGACTCCATTTGTATATTGAAACAGAATGCCAACATCACTGTCAGATCCACATGACCGATGCCTGCTACGTCTCTTCTGTAGGTCCAGGATGCAATGGTGCCTATTGCCTAACGCTAGGGTTCTTAATATTGGGAGAGAGTGGCCCATGGATAAGCTTCAGGAAATCTTTGAACATCCTGAAATAGAGTGAACATCAGAATTATCTGCGAGAGATTTTACCCATAGTAAAAACTTGGGTTTTACCATTGAAGAATCTGATTCAGGAGATCTTGGGTGGGATTAGGGAATCTATATCTTTTTAAAGAACCCCCAGATAATTTTCATACTGCATCTTTAACTGGGGAGAATGCTGACAACTTTTATCAGAACCTCGAATAACCTTCTGACTCCCAAGAAGTTTAAGAAGTATTGGCATAAAGACTGGCATTCCAGGAGTGCTCCCTAATGTGGTCTCATCTTCTTTTTTCAAGACTGTTCTCCTCTTGGGGGTTGAGGGACCCAACGGATAGTACCACTCTTCCCTGCCTGAGCTCTAAGCCCATTGAGAAATAAGACAAATGAGTAAGGCAGAAAGGAGATGAGCAGATTGCCTCTATTTCCTAAATGGCTATCATTGAAGAATGTGGCATACAGCTTCAGGCTAGTGGACTTATTAATCCTGAAACCTCAGGTTTAGACAGATCTACCCACCCAGTCTCAGGCAATGTTGGACTGGGGCAGGCGCCCTCCATCCCCCAGGAGCAGAAGTTGCCCCTGGAGATTTACAGGATGGAGGAGCAGAGTGGTACCTGTGCTTCCCCAGAGCAGCTGGCTTCTGTGGAGGAGGAAGGACAGGGCCTGGACGGCACATGTCCAATTTCTTTCCTAAACTGCTCTGGGGCAGCATGAGTGAGGAAGTGAGAGAGGCCAGGACTTTTCGCTAACAGAACTCCCTCCACACGGAGGGAAGCATCAGGACCACTTCTTACTCCTTGACTAAGATCCCCCTTATTTCATGTATTTTCCTGCCTCTGTATCCTTTTCATGCCATTTATTCCATCTGAAATGCCCTTTTGATTATTATCATTTATCTGAATTTCATTTGTTCTTAAAAACCAGGTGGCGTTTGACTTCCACAGCTGAGTGTTCTCTATCCGCTTCCCTGTGTAAACTTTCCCTGTGCTGAGGATGCGTCTGCCCTGAGCTCCCACAGCAGTTGTCCAAAGCCTGACTGAACATCAGAATTACCCAGGGGAGACTTTACCCACACCAAGCTTGGGTCTCACTATTGGAGAATCTGCTTCAGTACATCTTGGGTAGGGTTGGGGAATCTGCATCTTTAAAAATTCCCCCCAAAAATTTATGGTAATCTGCCAAGTCCAGAAAATACTGTTCAGTCATTATTTGCATGACTCTTTTGACACTCACAACCCTGTGTGTGAGAGGGAAAAATGCGTCTCACAAATTGCAAGGGTCACAAAAAAGCTGGTAGGGTACAGAGGAACACAGGTAGGATGGGCCCCATAGATAAGGGTCTTAAACATTTGGGTGAGACAACAGGTGCTGGTCATGAAGGAGGTAGTGAAACAACATCCAGCCATTTCTTTGCAGCTGAAAAATGACCTCAGGTATCAAGAGGGCATAAGAGAATTATTTGACCACTATCTGTAAATGAATATAATAATAATATCCTTGTAGAGTTACTGAGTGGATTAAGAGAACAAGTATAGGAAGTATATAAAGCACCTAGCATGTGCCTAGAATATAGATGATTTTTTGTAAATAACAGCCAAAATTATTTTTAAAGATAGAGTGAATGCAACTTGGAATATCACTTTAATCCAGATTCGATTATGTACCTGTAATACCGGTCTGTGGGAAAGACATAGGATTAGTAATCACAAAATCACATCTGAATAGGAGAATTAACACTCATATTCTTATTTTGCTCACGTCTCATTTGCCTGATTTCCATTAGTTCTTTGTCTGTGTTTCCCTGTAGCATTTTGAGCATATTTAAAAAGTTGTTTTAAAGTCTTTGTTTAGTAAATCCAGTGCCTATGCTTCTTCAGGGTTAGTGTCTGCCAATTTATTTTCTTCCTTTGAATGGGCCATGTTTTCCTGTTTCTCTGTATGCCTTGTGATTTTTTGTTTTGTTGAAAATTGGGCATTTGAAAAAACAGCTCCCTCTCTCAGTCTTCACAGACTGGCTCTGAGCTAGGGCAGTCCTTTGTTAATTAGCTGAGTGTGCTCTGAGCCTAGGGATTGGCCCAAAGTAAAAGCTTAAGGTCTTCTCAGGTCTTTTGTAAACATGTGTCTTGGCTGAGCCTGTGTGTGGCTTTTTCAATTCCCCTGTGTACGTGGCTGCTTTTGCATGTCTTAATTTCCCGAAAAGTCTCACTTCAGCTTCTCAGAGCCTTAGATGATCTATTATACATCTCCACCTGCAATGTCTTGCCACAGGCTTCTGCAGCCCTGAAGTCCCCCTGCAGCTTTCATGAACATCCCCCACCACTTCTCCTCACCTGAGATTCAGGTTAGATACGACAGAGACCAGTCCTTCGTATGGCCCCCAGAGAGGGTAGAACATTGCAAATAAAGTCTGCTAGGCTCCATCTGATTTGAAGAGAGGGAACTGGAAACTGGGTCACCACCTTCTCCAGGCCAGAGAGAAGGTGGGACAGAGCAAGTAAATATGCCTCAACATTTCCCACTTTTTGAATGTAGCTTTTTCTTGATTGGGTGTTCGCTTGGTTACTGTAGACTTTTGACTGTTTTCCAGAATTTCTGTAAGGTTATTTTAGCCATTTTCTGGTTGTTTCTTGATATTTCCCTGGGGTACAAGGGCTTGGAGTAGCCTATCCACCATTTTTGTATCAGACTTTCTTGGTCATCCCTTTTGGTTATCTATCCTAAGATTTTCAGGATGTTACTACTATTTTTCTGACAAGTTCAGAATCACAGAGGTAGCATTTTAAAGAATAGTAAAATTATTGAATTGTTAGAACAGCGATGGACTTCAGGAATCATCTTTCCCAAATTCTTCATTTTTTTAACAAGGAAGTGAAGCCTTCCTCCTGGAATGGGGGAAGAGACTTTTCTGAAGCTACGCAGTCTGTGAGTGCCAGATCGAGACCTCAAGCCCAGATTTCCTAACTTGATGTTCATTGCAATCAGCATAAGAAATACATGCAACCCAGGAGAGTGTTCAGCCAGCAGGATTTAAGCAATCCTAGCAAGGCTCCCATCCTGCGTGCCTTTTGCTCTGCCCCATCATAAACAGCCTTTTCCTCTTTGCACCAGTAGCCATCATTTCTAGGTCTCTATATTAATTTATGAAGTGTTGCTGTGGCTGCTCAGGAGCAAGTGCAACAGCTCTTTGTAGATACTGCCTCTGGAAACCCCCAACAACTGTCCAGGAATGCAGCTGATGGAGTGAAGAGTGATCCACACTCTCGTCTCAGGACACTCAATATTTCATTATGTGGCTGTTGTTGTTCTCAGGCTCAAAGACTTTGGTTCACAGAACCTGGGAGAGAGACAGGACAGACTCTGCTATAAAGCCATTCATGAATTTAAGTGCATTTTTTGCTGGCAAATATTCACCTCCTAAATTATGAGTTACAGATTCTGCTTTTGCACTCATTTTCTTATTATCAGTCGTAGTTGTAGTGACAGTGGTGGTAGCAGCAGTAATAGCAGTAATGTTTCGTAGCTATGCAATGACCTCGTTCAGGTCATGGTTTTACAAATGTCTTCTGGATCAGTAGCTCCTTGGGAATCTTACAAAAGCTAAGGACTCTCTCCCGAGAAAAATGTACATACAAATAAACATGCAATTATCCATGAGATTGTAGGGGCTTCATAAACCTCCTGAAATCCGGACCTCAGATTGAGAATTCCTGTGGACAGAAAGCTGAGCTCAGGAGTCAGTGGGCCTTGATGGTGCCATTCACTTATTTGCTGTGTTATTTTGGATAAGCCAATCTCTCTGGCTTCTGTTTACTCATCTGTTAAAATGGGAATGGACAGTGTATTTGTAGTTGGAGAGAACAAAGTTAGGAGCAGGGGGGCATGCCTGGTGCAGTCTCAGCCACCGGAGCGAGCAGATGTGGGGATACACAGGAAAGAGGGAAGAGACCCTGCTTGGGGGGATGTGAGGGGATCCTGCAAGGGGGACAGGTGACAGACAACAGGCTGGCAGAGAGGTCCACCCATAAGAATTGGTTGGGAATGGGGAGATGGACAGATCTCAACAGGCAGGATACTCAGAAGCTGGCAATGTTACATTCCTGGTAGGGAGACCAGCAGTCAGCCCCAGGGAGGTTGGAATGGAAGGAGCAGGAACTGAATCCCAGGCTGGGATCAGGGGTAGAACTGCCATCCCTGGGAAGGTGAGTCAGGGCAACAGTCCAAGAGGAAGGAGAATGTTGGCAGGGCCTGGAAGAAAGACCTGGAAACAGGCACCAAGACCCATCTAACCATAAGAAGCGGTCTCAAGATGGGGGCTGAGACAAGGATAAAGCAGCCCACTCACAGAAACCAGACAGATTAAGGACAGACACAGGCCATGTACAAAGAAAGAATGCGATTAGTCAAGACAGATATAAAAATGTTAAACCTCAATATTAATCAAATAACTGCAAATTAAAACAACACAAGATACCATCTTTTACTTATTATCAAAATAGCAGTGTTGTGTTTTTTGTTTTTGTGTAAGGAAGATTGTCGCTGAGCTAACATCTGTGCCAATCTTCCTCTGTTTTATGTGGGATGCTGCCACAGCATGGCTTGACGAGCAGCGCTAGGTCTGCACCTGGGATCTGAACCTACGAACACCGGGCCACCAATGCAGAGCACACAAACTTAACTAATACCCTACCAGGCTGGCTCCCATTGATTTTTTTTTTCTTTAAAGCTGGAAAACAAGTAGTGTTGGTTAGGGAGTAAGGAAATGGGTGCACACACTCAATGCTGGGCATTTTGACTGGTACAATCTATTCTAATTTGAAAAGACACGTCAAAAACTTGAAAGATATGCACATAGTTCGACCTAGTATTTTCACCTTGAGAAACTTACGCTAAGGAAATGTTTAAGAATGTGCACACACACTTAGCTACAAGAATGCTAACTGCAGAGAAATCAGATGTCCAACAATAGGTAACAAGTTAATATATTACACAATATCCATATATTGGCATACAATGAACAAGAATAACCGATGGTGCATAATTACTTTTATTGGCCTGGAAAGATGTTCAAGATGTATTGCTAAATAAAAGAAAAATAACCGGTTGCAAATATGTGCATTTGGTATGTTTCCGACACAGAGTATGCTCTTAATAAAATGTGATTTATTGATATGGTACAACTCTAGGAAGGAGAACGTATGCCAAAATGTCAACAATAATTACACCTGGCTAGTGGATAATGGGAATTTTTTTCTTTTTTTGCTTATCTGTTTTCCTACTCTTCCTCCAATGAACAAGTATTATTTGTATAAGAGAGAAAAAGTAAAAGTTACTTTTAAAAAGTGCAGATCATTAACTAGATGCCTCCTTTACCAGGGTTCTACAGAATCCTAACTAGCATGTCCTGACCTGTAAATCAGGCTTATAGGACGTCCCTATGGCCTGGCTGTGAGGCCACCAGGCCCACCTGAAGGGAAGGCAAGAACTACCCTGCTCTCCTCACCACACCCCACACTCTGCTCTAAACAGGTGGCTATCAGACCAGCAGCCAGATCCCAACTGCCCGCTGACCTCCCCTGGAGGAGCCTCCTTTAAGCTCCTATTTGGTAATTATACAAGTATCAATTACAAACCTTCACAAAGACAGCCAGTAGGGCTGCCTGTTTACTACACGATCCTCAGTATCTAGAGTACAGATGGTGGCACATAATAGAAGCTTGATAAATATTTGAGAAACTTAGTATAACTCTTAAGAAATAATGTGAAAAAAGAGAGAAAAGGAAATAAAATTAGATTCCATGAGGACATTCTAGATGCCAGACACTGTTTTAGGAATTTTTCAGGACTCTTACAAGTCAGTACAGAGTGGAGGTCAAAGACACAAGCTCTGAAACTCAGGATGCCTCTGTCTGAATCCTAGTTCTGCTTCTTATTAGCTCTGTGACTTTGAGAAAGTTGCTTAACTCTCTAAGCCTTGGTTTTCTCATAAGTAAAATGCCAACATGGTGGCCAGTCAACCAAGCCAGCCCCCGATAAACCATGTCTCCTGGTCTTCATGCCCTTGTCTAATCCCTTCTCACATTCAACTTCTGCCGGCCTGCGACCTGATTGGATGTGTAGAAGGACTCTATCAGCGATGTTTTGAGGATCCAGATCCCAGGCATGAAAAGGCCTGGTAGCTCCTGCTTTTGTGCTTTTGGGAGTCCTGAGCTGCCAGGTGAGAAGTCTATCCTGAAGAGGCCACAAGGACAGGTGACACCCTGAGACCACATAGGGAGAGTGACCCAGCCATTCCAGCGTCCCAGTGGAGCCCAGGTGACTCCATCCCCAACTGTACTGACTGCACCACATGACGGACACCAAGAGCAACCAGCAGAAGAACCCCAGCAGAGTCCCATCAACTCACGGAACTGTAAGAGATAATAAAATGTTTGTTGTTTGAAGCCACCTAATTTCGAAGTGGATTATTACACAACAATAGATAACTCAAACCTGGAACAATAGTTCCTGTCTTTTAGATAAAACACAATCATGCACATAAAGGATGCGGAGCATAATGTTTGCTCAGTGTCTATTAATTATTTAATCATTGCAAACAACTCTATAAGGGAGCTATTGACATCCCCACTTTCATAATGGAAAACCTGCAGCAGAAAACAGAAGGGAGGAGTAGAGACAGGATTCAAGGAGCCAGGTCCACTTCCCTCCCAAACATATCTTTTCCTTCCTTCTCAGCCATCTCTCTAGGGAAAGAAAAGTAGCAACTCGCCCCAAAGTCTTAGGAAATCAACAGCTGTTTTTCCATATCAAATCCCGTTAGTAATAAATAACGAGGGAAATGAAGGACTGTGCGAGCCAAAGTGTGTGCTCTGTCTCGTGGTGGAACTGGTTGCTGTGGAGATGGCTGTGATGTCTCAAACTGATGATGATTTCAGCCGGGGAAATGAGCCGCAGGAGCGGATGCACCAGGAAGCAACAACGTTTTTCCTCCTAATGCAACGTAATGAAGGAAGTTAAACTACAAATGAATGAAAATAGGGATGGAATATTTTCTAAAGATAATGCTTTCCCGGCATCTCCACAGCGCTCTAACGAACACCATCAGCTGGCAGAATGAGAAGAGCAGTAAGTGCCATTCGGTGTTAATTACATTTAAATGTAAATCTAAAGGCATCAGGCTCAGACAAGTCATTTTTAATAACACTTCATCCTGGGCTATTAAAATTTTTATTTGTCACCATCTAATTGATTTGTGTCCGTTTCAATTATTTGTTTACTTTATGCTCGTCACTTTTCCTGGGCCAGCGGGAAAAGATGGCCAGCAACCTTCATTTCTTCCTTCCATGTCTGTTCATTCTTGCCAACACCCACCATCCCAAATATCTGACAGTGGACCTTTTTAAGGTAGTTCACTTGCTGCCTGCTCCCTGGCCATTGAAATTAACTTTGTGGGGATGCTAATCAATCTCTTAGCCCTTCAGGACCAGTTTAAGAGTCACCCCAGGAAGGCTTCCCAGAGGAACACCACCTAACTCTCACTTTTCCACATTTATCACTCAATAGAGTCACTGGGAACCTGTGTCATTTTGCTTTTCAGTGTATGTCACCTAACTTGTATACATGTATGCTTTGTCTCATTAGGTATCTATAAGTTCCTCACGACAAAGCTATGCCTACCATCTTCCACCTCAGTTGTTTTTCGTAATGTGCACACACACGCACGCACACACACACACATATCCTACATCAAGGCTCTGACTGAGTTCTAGTTCCTCTCATCAAAATTCACCCATCATGTATTCCCCCATTCTCTCAAGTCTCCTACAAGGGGCCAAGAGTGGTGACGGTTTAGTTACTTAATGTAATGAAGTGCTACTAATGTGTTAGTTTTCATGTATGACCCTTGCCAGATAACAATATGCTCTAAATTAAATAAAAATGTATGTATCTCCTTAAGATGAAAACTGAGTTAATGGAGGAAGTAAGGAGCCATAGATCAGAATAGGAGGGTAGAGAATTTGAGACACAGAGACCTTTCTGGATCCTCAAATTGTATCAGGAAATCAGTTGCCTATTATGCCCAGAACTTTTAATGCTGGGACTGGAGTAACTCTGTTTTGTATACCTGATGGTGATGAACATTGTCATTTGGTCCCCTAGGACCCACCAACCCACAAGCTAGATACTAAGAAGCAAGTGAGAGATGGTACTCAGAGACCCAGGGCTTTGAGTCGAATAGAGGATGGAGGCAGCAGTAGAGGTGGAAAGGGGGATGCCCACCTCCCATACCCTGGTATGCATGCATGTCCCCTTCTCGCACTCTCCCACACTGTCCTTGGTTCTCAGACAATGTGCTCATGCCTTTGAATGCCTCCATCTCGAGGCATGATGCTTTTCCACAGCGCTATGAATCAGAGCAGACATGGCTTCCAAAGAGCCAAAGGGAATGGCATTCACCCATCACTGCGGGGACAGGCATCGGAGGCTCCAGCAGTTGACAATATGTTTGTAACAGATCACTGGGCAATTTTCCAGTCTGATACTTCCAACTCTGCCTGTGTCCTCCAAAGCACAAGGTATCAGGAAAGTTGGCAGTCTAGTATGATGAAGGCTTTGAAACACGACTCCCATCACACCCCGTGTGCTGGAAGGCATCCAAGCCACAGTCCCCTGTTGGACTCATTTGCAAGTCTCTGAGTCCCAGGTTAATAGTACCCAACGATGGCCCTGACCCATCAGTACGAAAAGAAGGCTGGCAGGCTCACAAGCGTCTGTTCCTTTAACTCACCCTTCTAAGTGTGAAGGTACTTACAGGCACATGTGCACGGGCAGTGAGCACAGGAATACGTACGGCTGATGCATAATTACACACATATGCACCTACACAGATAGCCACGTGTACACACACACATATATTCATGCACATGAACAGACATACATACACACACTGCAAACTAGGTAAATCATCCCTCAGGCTGGTTCTTGAGTTAAGCCAACTGGACTTGGCCTTCTCCATCTGCTCCAGAGCCAGAGAGTGCAGCTCTGCAATGCTCTGAGTAGACGCACCCCCTGGCCCCTGATAGTCACCTGAGCCTGAATTCCAGTAAAACATGGCTACTTTGCTTTGAAAGTCAGCAAGTCTGCGTCCCAGCCATGAAACAGAAGGCTTTTCACAGCTGCCTAACCAGCATCCAGGATGCCATTGACTCCTTCCTGTGCTGCAAGAAAGGCCCAGAGGCCCCACCCTGGCTCCCTTTGGCTTGCAGCTCTGCTTCCTGCCACATAACTCTCCTGCCCCACGACTTCCATTGGTCATTTGGCTGATGAGCATCTATCCACTCTTGCATCCCCTCCTGTTACTTCAGGTGTAGGTCCAGCTGGCAGAGCTCCACACATGGGCTTGGCGAGAATGCCAAATGCCTGCTTAACATGCTCCTAAAGGCTTCTGGCTTTTGGGTACCACAACCTAGAGTAGGCAGGAGAGGGGGGTGCTTAAGAGCAAGGACATTAGAAAGAAACTGATCTGGGTTTGAATCACCACTTCTTAGCTACGTATCCTTGGACATGATCTCTTTGACCCCCAGTTTCCTCAACTATAAAGTGTGGATAAATAATGCCCACCTCACAGGATGCTTGTGAGAACTGAATATGTCACAAGCTTTGCCCAGTTCCAGGTACATACTGAGGACACCTGAGTCGTGGGCATCACCATCAACATCTTCATCATCATCATTTTTAGCATCACTTCACGCTCTTTAGCAGCAGAAAATATTAGATCTTTATAATGACCTTTCCCCCTGCCACTTGCTATTTCCTGCCCTGCAACCTCAGCTATTCCAAGTAGGAATCCAGAAATCAAAAACTTCTTTCTTTTCAGAAACAAAAGCTTTCTTTTTACTTATTGACATTTTCTTTGTTGTGTTGGTTTAGGGAAAGGGAATAAAAATTTACTAAGAAGCAAACACATCCTAAGCACTTTATGAAGTTAAAAGCTGGAAAATGCTTCCACAAAATCTGGTTGCATCTGAGAGTGGAACTTTGAGAGAACAGGTCTGCTGGGTAAGGGACTGGGAGATCCACTTCTGAGAGGAGAAAGACCTCAACCCATATGCGAGTTGTAAAGGGCAGGAGCAGAGCAGCCCATTGCAAACTTGGGAGAGAGAAGAAGGAGAACCCAGGCCCAAGTCTGGTCAGAAAGGTGGGAGGCAGGGCTCCAAGGGCTTCAGGGGCTCCACTGAGAAGTCAATTCTGTGGCAGGATACAGCCTGTCTAGGGGCCTGGGGACACATGTTAACCCCTGGAGAGGTTTCTGATTCAAGGTAAGACGTATGAGAGGAGGGAAAGCTATTGTCCTCCTTAGAAGATGAATTTCCTAAGAACTTCAGAATCCCATTGCCTTTGACTCAGAGTCTGGCACAGACAGTGCTACCCAAGAGAATACTAATATTAGGTTTATTGTGCAATTACCGTATACCAGGCATTGTTCTAAATACTCTACACATATTGGTTCATTTAATCCTCACAACATCTCTGCAAAGCAGAGACTTATTATTCCCATTCTGTGTTTGAGGAAACTGAAATAACAGAGACATTATTTCTAGCACAAGATCACACAGCTAGCAAATGCACCTCTGGGATTTGAACCCTAGAGTCTAATTCAAGAGCCTTCACTAATAAGCATGAGAAAGCAAGGTTCTGCAGAGAAATAGTTGGGTATACTCAAAAGCTGGCCTGGGCAGCATCAGTTGGTGCTGGACCAACTGGACAGTGGTATGAGACTTCTCTGGGCAGAAACAATGGCACTTTCTCAACCTTAGTGACCGAGTGACCACATGGAACACAGATAACTGAAACAGTTTGTGGAATCTCAGAAATAGTTTTTTTTCCTCCCTTCAAATAGGACAGATCTGGATGAAGACCCAAATCTAGCAACCAGCTGAGGATAAGGGAAAGAGGGAATTTTATTTAATTAATTAATTTATTTATTTATTTTAAGATTTTTTTTTATTTTTCGTTTTTCTCCCCAAAGCCCCCTGGTGCACAGCTGCGTATTTTTAGTTGGAGGTCCCTCTAGTTGTGGCATGTGGGACGCCATCTCAGCATAGCCTGATGAGCGGTGCCATGTCCGTGCCCAGGATTCGAACTGGCGAAACCCTGGGTCGCCGAAGCAGAGCACACAAACTTAACCACTTGGCCATGGGGCCGGCCCCAAAAGAGGGAATTTTAAATAGGGAGTAACCAGGTAATTTTCCTGTACCTTCAATGTGCCCCCAGACAGATTTCGTCCAGCACAAGGTTTATAAACTACTGCCTGCCTGCAGCCAAATTCAGTCTGACACCAGTTTTGGTAAATAGAAATGGGACATAGCCGTGCCTATTCACATCCGTATTCTCTATGGGTGCTTTTGCACCACAACATCGAGGTTGAATAGTTGCGACAGACTGTATGGTCTGCAAAGCCTAAAATATCTAAGATCTGGCCTTTTATAGAAAGAATTTTGCTGACTCCTGATCTAGAGAAATATTTGCCCTTAGCATTTTCTCATTCAATCCTTCCAGGCCAGGTCAGAGTGTTATGTTTTATCATCCCCATTTTACAGAGGGGAAATCTGAGGTCCAGAGAAGTTAGGCAGTTTCTTCAAAGTCCTATGGGCACAGAGTTCTATGTGTCAGAATTAGAGCCCATATCTCTTGACTCCAAAGACTATTTCCTTTGATTTCATCTTTCCACAAAAGATTTCCTCCATGTGTGTAGACAACATAGAAGCCTCTATTTCTCCTCCAAAACTCAAAGCCCCGAGGAACAGGAAAGGTGGTAATACATGTTTGCATCCAAAAACATACTGTTTCCTTTCACTTTCTGTTTCCAAAAACTCAAGAAGGACACTGGACATCAATTGTGCCAAATTACCTGTACTTTACACAATACCTATATATGTAAAGACTTCAGGCTTCCATCTAATTTCATATTCATGATGATTTTCGGGCCCATAGGAGAGCTAAGATCACAGAGAAATCAACTGGCCCCAAATCTAAGGAGAGACAGTGCCCGTATGGAGAGAAGAAATGCAGAAACATGCTCACCTGGGGTGGACTCATCTGGACACTGGTAGGAAGAGTTCTGTTGCAGTAGTTGACAAATTAGTGAAGGTTAAGTGTGGTCTGGGGCTGGTGGGATAGTGTGATACCTCCCGGGGACTACAGAATTGGAGGAATCTGCTCTGTCTTACAACTTCGTTCTCCCTGAACTCACCAGGCACTCACAGAAAACATTGGAAGAGCCCTAAGAAGTGTCTATTGTAGTGCAGACGTGGAGAAGAGGAAAAGCAGCCCTAGGGAGAGGCAAGAAATTTACCTAGATCTTTCTCCTCTATCTCTCATGCAGAACAAAAGCTTTAATCTTTGGAAAGAAGGGCAATAAGCACTTCTGGCCTTAGGATATTAGTGAACAGTCATTTCAGCTGAGAAAAGGGGACAAAGAGGAAAATTCTACTCCTGGGGAGAATCCTGATGGACACCACCTTAGTAAAATGGTGGAGGTTAACCTCAGTAGTAATACATATTGCCATCAAGTACCTCCTGATACAATGCACTGAGAAGGGCACATCACCTCTGTGACATCCTTCTAATAATGCACCACCTCAGCCTAATCATGAGCAAATATCAGACAAATCCAATTGAGGGACAGTCTATAAAATAACTAAGCAGTAATCTTCACAACTGTCAAAGTCATGAAAGAAAAGGAAAGACTGAGGAACTGTCACAGATAGGAGGAAACTATGAGACATGACAGTTAAATGCAGTGCGGGGTCCTGGATAGGATCCTAGAATGAAAAAAAAAAGACATTAGTGGAAAAATATTGAAATCTGAATAAATTCTATACTTTAGTTAATAGTATTGTGCTAAGGTTAATTTATTAAATTTAATTAATGTTTATCTAAGATGTTAACATAAGGGGAAGCTGGGTGAAGTGTATATGAGAACACTATATTTTGCAATTCTGCTGTAAATCTAAAATATTATTTCAAATTTAAAAAATAACTATTAAAAGAGTATACGTGAGTTGAATTTTACTTCACCACTGATTGCCTTTGGAATTCCAGAAACCTGTTATTTGATTCTGATTCCTCTTTAAGGTACTGACTATAGCATGTTAGTTTTCTATATCTCTACTCTGCTAACAAGCTGACAATTATGTCATTATCTGTAAACAAACACATAATTTTACTAGTATAGCATGTTTCAAAGAATCTTGCATTGACGTTTTTCAAATAAATGACATCTTTTGCAAACTTGCATTTCCTCCAATATGTATACTTTGTAAATTTATTTTTCACATATCAGATCACATAGGTTAATGAGTAGCTACCCAATTGAACATACTAAGCATTTTCACACCTCAGTACTTTTGTTCTTGCCATTTCCTCAGCTGAAATGGGCTATCTCCTGTTGTCTATTAGTCCTTCTCATCATTCAAGATGCAGCTCAAATGCTCCATTTTCCTCCTTTTGTGCTTTTGATGCTTCCAGAATATGATGTCTTTCACGGCAGTGATATTCAAAATATCAGAAAGCTGGTGCATCATAGGCACTTACCTATCGGACTGACATTGGCCGTAAACATCTAGTTTGGCCATATGGGTACCTACTTAGAGAATATCAGCTCTTCTTTTCCAAGTGCACATTCCATTGAGCCTTGCAATTTAGAAAGTCTTTTAAAAATTATGTCTGTCTTTGCCCATTGAATGGTAGAACCTTTAAGAGTAGCTTCCTCATTTTTGTATACCCCCAATGCATTTTCCCTTCCCCTAACACTCCCTCTAAGGGCCCACAGAGGCTGAGTGATGGAGCTGGAATTTGAACCTCTGTCATTAGCTCCTATGACTGCAAATTCTGTGCTCTTTGCAATGTACCTTTCACATATGTTGTGCCAGTTAGGACGTGTTTGATTCCAAGAAACATAATACCTGGTCAATAATGGCTTTGACAATGACAAAGTGTAATTATCTCACATCACAAAATTCTGGAGATAGATAATACCAGGTTTATTGCAGGGGATCAACATAGTATCAAGAACCCAGGCTTGCCCTATCTCTTCTCTCTGTCATCCTCAGTGTATTGGCTTTTTGTTGTTAGGGTTATTGCCTGATGATTTCAAAATGGCTGCAAGCACCACAGTCACACGTAATAGAAACTCACGTGGAGAGAAAGATGCAGAGAAGATCCCTGCACCCCAAGAGACTTCCCTTTCAGTCTTACTGTTCAGAAGAGGTTCACATGCCTAACCTTAGGCCAATCACTGGCAATAAGAAACGGCATGTCTGTGACTAATTTACACCAATCATAATTCCTTCCCTGGAACTGGAGTAAGGACCTACATTCTCAGAGCATGTTATAATCTGTGTCATATCTGAGCAAACTTTGGGTTCTGTTAGTGATGAGGAGGGAGAGAATGTCTGTTGAGTAGGCAACTAGCATCTACCACATACACTAATTTGAGTTCTTCCTTTTTTTTTTTTTTTTGAGGAAGATTGGCCCTGAGCTAACATCCATGCCCATCTTCCTCTCTTTCATATGTGGGACGCCTGCCACCGCATGCTTTGATAAGCAGCGCATAGGTCCGTGCCCGGGTTCCGAAGCGGGGATCCTCAAGCCACCAAAGTGGAGCATGTGCACTTAACCGCTATGCCACTGGGCCAGCCTCAGTATTTTTTATTTTTTATATCTGTTTATACTGCCCTTTTAATGGTATTTGTTATCATCCTGACGGAAAGAATCAAGTCTTAGATTTCTTTTGCCTTCTCCAGAGCGCCTTGTCTAGAGGTGAGCTCAATAAATGTTTGTTGATGGGTTGGAAGAAGGAAAAAAACCCCACAAACTAATACCAAAGAGTTGAAGACCCTGTCATTCACAATGCTTCCATATTCCTATGCCAGCCTTAGATGTGTCCCTTTGGTGCACTTGCAGAGCATGCCAAGCCGGAAGAAAGGCACCAGGAATTCAGTGTGGCAATATACAGTTCATTGGCTGGGCATGAACACATGCCAAATTGTACACCAGGCAAGCATTGGGACACCTGCTTTGACAAAACACGTCTATTATGGGATTTGTGTAACTACTAATGCCAGCATCAGAGTTCCCCACATTCATCATGCTGTGTCTCATTTCCATATTTTTGCTCATACTACCCCTTATCCTGGAATGCCTTATCCTCTCCCACTCCTCTTTCACCTGGCTGAATCTCACTTAAAATCCTTCTAGGGAGTCTTTCTTCCCAGATTCTCCCCAGCAGGTAGGATTTAGGGGTTCCTCCTCTGCAACCCTGGGTGAGTATCCTAATAATTGCACATAATAATATTATATCTTACATATATATGATGGTATTTGCTATTTATCGAGTGCTTATTATTTTCTGGCTTGTGATAAATGTCTTAAATACATGTTTTCTCAATCAGAAAAAATATATTTTCTCAATCAGAAAAACCTATGATACATTATGGGGCTCACTTTCTGGTCTGAAGTACAGACAATCAAATAATAACAAAATTAAAGGTATAGTTACAAGTTCCAAAAAATGTTGTGAAGGAAAACATACCGGGCCATGAAAGCATCTAAGAGAGCAAGCTGATTAAGTCCATCACAAGGAACCAACATTTAAGTTGACAGTGACATACTGAATGAACATTAATCGGGTCACGGGGAGAGGGAGAGAGGAGTCCAAGCGCAGGGCAGAGCATCTGTGAGGCCCTGTCATGGGAAGGAGCATGACAGAGAAGAGGAGAAAAAGTCAATTAGAGTGCAGCAGAGACAGTGAGGAAAAGAGTGGTCAAGGCGAAGCTGGAATGATGGGTGGGGGCCAGTAAACACAAGCCCCGGTAGATCATGTAAAGGATCTTGTGTTCTTTGTCTAAAAGCCACTGAAGATGGTTTTAAGATGTCCTAGAGAGGATAAGCGTGTGTGGGGTTTGGGAAAGAAATCATGTGATCAAGTTTCTCTTTGAAAGAGAATTATTTGGGCTACAGTGTAAAGACCTCACAGAAGATGAACCAGAAGGGATGTGGAGAGAAGAGTCAGGAGGCTACTTCAGTGGACCAGAAGAGAATGGTGGTGACTTACACTTGGGCAGTAGCCTTGGAGATGGAGCAAAATAGATGGATTCAAGCTGCACTAGTTTTCTATTGCTGCTGTAACAAATTAACAGAAACCTAGTGGCTTAAAATAATGCCCAGTTAGTATCCCACAATGGGTCAGAAGTCCCAGCACAGAGTGGTTCCACTGGGTCCTCTGCTCAGGCCCTATCAAGGCTGAAGTCATGGTTTAGCCAGTCTGGGCTCTTATCTAGAGACTCTGAAGCAGATTCTGCTTCCAAATTCATTTCAGGTTGTCGCCAGAATTCAGTTCCTTGAGACCATAGGACTGTGGTCCCTGTTTCTTTGATACATGACCTCCTTCATGTTCAAGCCAATGATGGTACATCAAGTTCTTCTCATGCTTGAAATCTCCCACTTCCCCTTCTGCTACATCTGTCTGATTTCTTCTTCTGCTTCCTTTTCTGCTTTTAAGGGCTCATGTGATTACATTGGGCCCACCTGCATAATACAGGATAATCTCCCTATTTTAAGGTCAGTTGATTAACAACCTTAATTACATCTGTAATATCTCTTTTACCACGTAACATAACCATGGGCATGACATCAGAGGACAAAGGCCATGGGGGCCAAAATCCTACTACACAAGCTTAATCAAACAGATAACATTAATAGTTCTTGGAAACGGATTGAAGGGACAATAATTATATTCTTCCTTGAACACAGATGCAAGTAGAAACAAGTTGCAGCCCAATATCAGATAATAGGCTATGGTTATTTGTCAGCCAGCATCATCGTATGTTTTGAAGGTCAGGTAAGTAATCATGGGTAATGAGAACTGAGTCAGAGGAAGAATGACCTGAGCTCTAGTCCCAGCTCTGTGTATCTTTGAGCATGTCAGTCCACCTCGTGGGGTCTTGTTTTCCTAATTTGTAAAATGAAGGATTTGAACCCGGTAGTTTCTTCCAGCTGCAAATTTCTAACACTGAGTTAATCATATTCATTTGTCTTTTCCTCTTGCTACTTGATCAGAACGGGCCAGGTGCAAGGAGGAGGGACTGTGGAACTCTGCAAATGCTGAATTCATCACGTCTTTTCATAGAGTGTAATGCCAACAGATGTTTCTGAGTCATAATAAAAGGTTAAATATTTTAATAAAAAAGACACATGTTGAAGGTGATTTGGGTTTCTATTAAACTCCCCCATACCCACAATTTTTCCTCTCATGCAAATGAACTGGAAGCTTATTAATGAGATGAGAGGCTGGAGCCTAATTAGCCACAGGACTGGGGAAGCTTATATTAGCTGATTCAGCAAACTAACTGGATAATTACTGTAGCTGGACTTTGGCAGCTTCTAGAAAAGCTTATTAATGGAGCTCTCAGAAATTGCCTTGATTATGGCCTCTCAACCTAAGGGCTTAATCCAGGCCATAGACATTTTATGGTTATTCTGTTCAGGGAATCACCCTCTTCCATCATTGTTAGTGGGCAGGCAGAAGACAAACCATCTCCTGCTAGGTCAAAGCTTTATCAACTGGGAGACCCAAGGGAAATTCTGTGTCTACTGCTGACCCAATCTTTTCTTGAGCCCAGCTTTATTTGCTCCTTGGCTCGGAGAGATACACCTGATGATCGTTTTCACATTCATTGCCTATTCGAGACTAGAAGGTCTAATATTTTAGATATTCATTTTTAACTTAAAAAACACTTATATGGTGTTTAGCATGTCAGACACAGTTCTAAGTGATTCACACTTATCAAACCTCATTTAATCTTTGCAACGATCCTATGAGGTACATGTTATTAATATCCTCAATTTGCAGATAAGGAAATTGAGGCACAAAGTAATTTACCATAAGTCATGCAGTTAGTAAGGAATAGAACCAAAATATAAACTCAAGAAGTTTGACTCCTGAATCCAGACTTTTAGACACATCTCTACAATGCCTTTGTAGCTTGATATAGTAAGAGTTCAGAGGAAAAACTGAACAAGACAAAGCACTAGGCTCCCAGACTAAAGCTGGCTATCTGAAATGGTGATTGTAAAAACAGAACCTCAACTCTATTTCGTTACAAGTATTTAATGCCATTTGACTTTTCCCAGATCTTGTCGTTTTGTTATTGGACGATCATTTCTTCTCCATGTTCACTACTTCAAACCTGTGTGGCCAAATAGCTTCCAAATAGCAATTATTTTGCATGATTTTTGAAGTTCAGAGTTAACTGGCTCCAACTTACTGGTCTTAGTTTGTATCACCTAAACTGTTCCTTTGAGCTACTGCCCCAGGGAATAGACGGGGGAGGGCGAGGATCTCATTCTATTCAAGGCTTTGGTCCTGGGTTATTTATACCAAGCTCTCCTTCACGCTGAAACCTTTGTCCTGATCTTCCTGCTTTCCACCGAACTTATTAATCTCCTATTCTGTGCTATGCATCACTGGGCTGAAAGCTGGAAGTACAGAGAAAAAAACAGGACATGGTTGTTGCTCTTGAGGAACTTTAGTTCAATGAAGAAAATAGACCCCTGTCTTTAAAATAAATCAATATAATACGATGTGTGGAGATAAGAAGTAAACATGGAGTTCTTTGAAAGTCAGAGGAGAAAATAATTTTTGGAGAAGATGATGTCTGAGATGGGTCTTGAAAGATAAGTAAGAGTTAGGCAAGTAAAGAGAAGTGGGTAAGTGAACATAGGAGATGATGCCATCAGAGAATAGCACAGCCTGGTGTATATGCGGAATTACAAGCAGTGCAGAGTGAAAAGCATAAGGTGGGGAGGATTTGTGTGAAATGAGTCTGGAGAGATGGTAGGCCCATGTCATGGAAGACCTTGTGTGTCCTGACCAGGTGCTTGAGCTTATTCTTTAGTGGATGCAGACCTCTTGAGAGGCACTGAGCAGAGTTGTGAGTAGGTCAAATTTAGACTTTAAAGAGAGTAACCTGACTGCAGTATGGGGAGTGGATTTAATGGATCAAGACTGGAGAACAGGCACGTGAAAAGATGTTCAACATCACTAATTAGGGAAATGCAAATCAAAACTACAATGAGATACCACCTCACATCTGTCAGAATGGCTGTAATTAACAAGACAAGAAGTAGCAAGTGTTGGAGAGGATGTGGAGAAAGGGAACCTTCATACACTGCTGGGAGGAATGCAAACTGGTGCACCCATTACAGAAACAGTATGGAGATTTCTCAAAAAATTAAAAGTAGAAATAGCAAATGATTCAGCCATTCCGCTACTGGGTATTTATCAAAAGAACATGAAATCAATAATTAAAAAAGATTTATGCACCCATATGTTCATGGCAGCATTATTCACAATAGCCAAGGTATGGAAGCAACCCAAGTGCCCATCAGTGGATGAATGGACAAAGATGTGGTATACATATACAATGGAATACTACTCAGCCTTAAAAAAACCCCACAAAATTGTGCCATTTGCAACAACATAGCTGGACCTTAGGGTATTAAGCTAAGCGAGATAAGTCAGAGAACGACAAATGCCATATGATTTCAGTCATATGTGAAAGATAAACAAATAAACACGCAGATAAGGACAACAGATTGGTGGTTACAAGAAGGGAAGGGAGTGGGGGGAGCACAAAAGGGGTAAAGGGGCACATATGCCTGGTGACAGATAAAAACTAGACCACTGATGGTGGCCATGATACAGTCTACACAGAAACTGAAATATAAGAATATACACTCAAAATTTACAGTTATAAGCCAATATGACCTCAATAAAATAATTAATAATAATAAAAATGGTCTATATTACTCAAGAAAAATAAAGAAAGACTGGAGACAGGAAGACCAGTTGAGCTGTTTTTGAGGAGATACTGCTTGTAAATGGCATCCAGCTTGCAATCCCAATTTGTATGGATTCTAACATTCCACTAAAATAGCTGTGAACTAACCAAAATCAAAGCCTTATGGACCACACAATAACAGAATTTTTGAAGACTCTTCACTGACTAAAAGTCAAAGGGCTGAATTAAGAAGTTTCAATTCATGTAGAAGAGATCCCCAGAGTAAAGATAGGCAGATGCTTCATATCTCTGAGCCAGGGCCCTCACTTGATCCCCACATTCCCCTTTACAGTTTTCTTGATTTTTCTTCTTCTTTTGGGCATAATACTTCTTGGAAGAGTTGTATTAATATGTTGTTACCTTTTCCTCAACTCCCCATTCTTCAAACCATCATAAGATGGCTTCTACCCTCATGTTCTACCAAAACTGTTCTGATCAAGATCACTACTGATGTCCCTGAGACCAAACCCAAAGGAATCTCCTTTGTCTTCATCTTACTTAAAATCTCAGAAGCATTTGACCGAGCCAAGATGTTCTTCTCAAAACATGTTCTTTGATGACTTTTATGACACCTTTCTCTCTTGAGGTTTTTTCTACCTTACTGGTCCTTTCTCAGTCCCCTTTCTGTGATCTCTTCCTTCACTCAGAAAATGCTGGAATTCCACAGGGTTCAGTCCTAGTATTTCTTCATTCTGTTCCTAGATAAGCTCATGCTTTCCCGTGGTTGAAATAACACTACTTTATGATCATGGTTCTCAAACGTATCTCTTTAGCCGAGATAACTCCTCTGAGCTCCAGAATCACATTTCCAACTCTATTCAACATCTCCACTTGAAGATCTCTCACACATCTTAAACACAACATATCCAAAAGGGGACTCTTGACTTATGCCTTCTACCCACTACATGCATATGCCTCCCAGATACTTGAATACTTGAGCTGAGACTCTCCTTGAGTATTTAGCTGTGCACTCATCAGCACATGCATGTGGGGAAGCTACTCAAGGCTGGAGAAAGAACTCCCCAAAAAGATTAGAGGAAACGATTCCTGGTGCTGACACAGAGCTGGAAATTATGTCTGTTCCCACCAGCAAGGGTAGGAAGCCTCCTAATTCACAGGGCATTGGGTAGAGTAGTCAAAGGGTTTGCCTCAGTAGTGGGGAAAATTAACACAAAAAATCCCAGGCTGTTGTGCTGAGTAACCAAATCATAGGTGAAGGGAAACAGCTTAAAAGCGAAACCTGAAAGGACCAAACTGTTTCCAGGCAACTGAAACAGAAACCCCAAACAATGCTCAAGGACAGTTATAGAAATACAAAGGCATCCAGTACCCAACAAGGTCAAAGTCATGTCTGACATCCAATAAAAAATTACCAGGCATGCGAAGAAGCAGGAAAACACTACCCACAATGAGGAGAAAAATCAGCCAATTGAAACTGACCCAGAATGACACAGATGCTAGAATTAGTAGACAAGAGCATTAAAAAAGTAATTACAATTGTATTCCATATGTTTAAGAACCTAGAGGAAAAACTAAACATGTTAAGTAGAGACATAGAATACATATATATATCATATACATATATATTATATACATACACATATATATGATATGTGTATATATGTATATGATATCATGTGTGATATATATGTGTATATATAATATATATGTATATGGTATATATGTGATATCATAAAATTAAAATTTTTCAGTTTCCTGATAAATTTCCATTAAATTTTCTGATAAAATTGAAAGTAGGAACATACATCATATATATATATAGTATATATCATATATAAATGCCAAGCCAAATTTCTAGACATGAAAACATGGTTGAGATGTAAAATATACTAGATAGTGTTAATGGTAGATTAGACATTGCAGAATAAAAGAATAATGAAATTGAAGACATAGCTGTAGAAACCATCCAAAATGAAACACTAATAGAAAAAAAATATAAAAAAATAGGAAGAAGAAGAGAGCTGGGAAATAACTTCAAGCAGCCTAACAAATAGGCACTTGGAGTCTCTGAAAGTGAGTTCGGGGAACAGAAAAAAATATTTAAAGAAGCAATAGCTAAAAATTTTCCAAATTTCGTGAAAACCATGAACCCACAGATCCATAGAACGGAATACTACACAGAAATAAAAATCAATGAACTACAGACACATGTGGTAATACAGAGGAATCTCAAAATAATTAGGCTGAGTGAAATAAGACAGACTCTGTCTCCATTTCCCCTCCAAAAAGAGAGAAGATATGGTATGATTATATTTCTGTAAAATTCTAGAAAATGCACACTAGTCTATAATGACAGAAAGCAGATCAGTGTTTGTCTGGGGAATCAGAGGTGGGGCTGGAGGTATGGGAGCCAAGCATTACCAAGGGGCGTGAGGAAACTTTTGGAGATGATGAATACATTTATTATTTTGACTGCAGCGATAGTTTCACAAGTGTGTATAAATTTCAAAGTTTATAAAATTGCCACTTTAAATAGTGCAGTTTATTGTCAATCAATTATGACCCAATAAAGATAGAGCTTTTCAAATTTTTTTTTTTGGTGAGGAAGATTGGCTCTGAGCAAACATCTGTTGCCAATTTTCCTCTTTTTGCTGCTTCTATTTTGTATGTGGGATGCCACCACAGCATGGTTTGATGAGCAGTGTGCAGGTCCACGCCCGGGATGTGAATCCACTAACCCTGGGCTGCCAAAGCAGAGTGTGCAAACTTCACCATTATGCCACCAGGCTGGCCCCAAATCTATTTTTTAAAAAATCTAATTGATCATCACTGGAGAAATCTTGTGAACTACTCATTATTTTGAAAACTACTAAATAAAGAGAAAAGAAATAAACAATAAAATCAACACTTTTTTCTCCTCTCCTATACGAACTGTACTCCCATTTATCCAAATAATAGGTGAAGGGAAATTTCTCTTATAGGTGTATTCTAGATTTTAAAAAGTGACAGAAGAATGATAGAATTTGAACTTACCATTTTCTAATCCCTAGCAATTAATGGATCTAGGCATTGAGAAACAATGGCTACTAAGATTACAAAAAGAGTGAGAACCAGAAATTACATGCTGCCTAACGTTAGGGCATAATATCACCTCTGAAGCGGTCTTGCCAAAAAAATTGAAATTACATATCCGACAACTGAATCATGGGAAATGCAGAGGACAGGAGAACGTGTTAAAGCACACCATGGAGGTGCAACAGGCAAATCCAGCCTGTGGGAAACCCCGCAGAACAAGTCACCCAGATTCTTCAACAAATAAATTATAAGGAAAAAAAAATCAAATGAATTTACAGATTAAAAGAAACTTAGGAGGCATTTTGATTAATTACAATGTGAACAACTTATTTGGATCTTGATTTAAACAATATGTAAAAAATTGATACAAGTGATATAAAACTGATAAAATTGCAAGTTGAAACACTGGGTATTAGATGGTATTAAGTAATTATCATTAATATTTTAGCTGTGAAAATATTATGTCATTTTTTTAGGAGCTCATATATCTTATTCTAAGAATTATGAACTCAAATATTTGTGGATGAAATAACATGATGTCTGGAATTTGCTTCAAAAAAACATTAGACGGGGTAGTGAGCAAGAGTATAAGATTTGCCATGAGTTAACAATTATTAAAGCTGGATGATGCATACGACAGTGTTTATTATATTATTCTATGCACACAATTGAAAATTTTCATAACAATTTTTAAAAGAATTTTATCTTATTTGAAACCTGAGTTTTATTTTTTTCTTTCACAAAGCTAAAGGGAACTACATTAAATAATGTAAAGTGACGTGACATAGAGAAAAATGAAGGTTAAATAAAATTTTGTTTTTAATTAGATACACAACTAGTTTCAAGGATAGCAATGGCATCTGGATATAGAAGAGAAACCTGCTTGTTTATACCCCAGGACAGAAATTATAGTATTTGTTTATACACAAACTGCACAAATCAGACACTGCGAGAAACCACAGACTTCCTTACCGGCGTCATTGGCAGAAGCCCCTGCCTCAGCGGGGTGCGGGCATCCAGATTCTTGGATGTTCATCAAGACCAGATTGAATCTTTAGGGCTTCACCCATCACCAAGCAGAAGGATGTTTCATTGCTTTTCGCCATCACATATGTCACTGAAGATTAGGATTTCCTAGCTAAATTCTTACCCTTAGGTAGTTGCGGGAAGCACATCTCATTTACCTAAGGCCAACGCGTGGATCAGCCTCGGAACTGTTTCCTTTTCCAACAAAGGAAATGCCAGTCTTCCGTGTCTTGTTGGTTCTCAGCGTACAGTACAGCTTCAGAAGCCTATACATCTCTTCTGCATATTTCTGCCTAGTCACTAAACCTCTTGACTAGCTTTGAGTTCAAAATCTTTGCTGAGTTGGCAACGTGCAATATAGCTCAGTGGGCGATTGCTCTGTGAAAGCTGTTGTTCTAGAATCCCACAGGAGAGTAAGTCCCACGAGAAGAGGGGTTTAAATTGCTTTTGTTGGCGCTGGCCCCGTGCCTGAGTGGTTAAGTTCACACACTCGGCTTTGGCGGCCCAGGGTTTCACAGGTTCGGATCCTGGACACTGACGTGGCACCGCTCATCAAGCCATGCTGAGGCGGCATCCCACATGCCACAACTGGAAGGACCCGCAACTAAAAATACACAACTATGTACCTGGGGGCCTTGGGGAGAAAAAGGAAAAAAATAAAATCTTTAAATTACGTTTGACTCTCTCAATGTCATTCTGCTATAGTCAGGATATGGCAGCGATACTCAGTCCTGAATCTACATTAGAATCACTTGTGGAACTTGCAAATATACTGATGCATGGGCCCCACCTCTAGAGACTCTCATTATTGGTATGAAATAGCCTCAGGCATCAGTATTTTTTTTTAACGGGTTTTCCAGATGATTCCAATGCTTACTAAAGGCTGAGAATCCCTGACGAAAAGGCTCCGACTACTATCAATGACGATGTGAAGGTCTGTCTGTGAACAGGGTTCCCGAATGCGTATCACATACCTACTCCTGAAGGTCCACGGAAGACAAAGAGAGACAATGCTAAGCGCTATAAAAATAGCAAATGTTTTACCTGAAGTAACTTGATCAATGTTTTCTACTTTTCCGTCCTCTGGTCACTTCAACCAGCAAAAGACTCTGTGGTCCAGCCCTTCCATTCACTTTTGTCTATTGCTGCCCAACTACAGAATTCATGGATGGGGACAACAAGTGTGGACAGCACACAGAAATGGGAGTCAAGGGAGCTGGGTTCTAGTCCTAGCTTGGCCATTATCTTGCTAACCTGTCTGGCAGAACACATCCTTACCCACGATCTCTCTACCTGTGGGCACAGCCACAGTCACCCTGTAACCAGAGGTGGTGATGTTCATCTCAAGGAATGATTGACTTCTACTTGGAACCTGCTTGCTTTGTTTTGTTGTGTTTCTGCCTCGGGTTTCACCCCATTGCCTTAAACCTCATCTCTATTTGCTCGCCCAGCCCCTTCGGTCTTCAGTTTAATTTAGCTACAATCTCAGTTTTGCTCCGGTCTCTGCATTTCAGATTTCCCCAGGCTCACAGCAATCCAATCCCACTCCAGCCACAGCCCAGCCTGTTAGGATTTCTACCCCAAATCTGTACTCCTTAGGGCCACCCCCGCCCTGAATTTGGCCCCCCTTGGCTGCCACTCTTTCTAGAAGTCTGGGCCTCATTGGAGGAAACTTTGTAGAGAAGGACGATGGGCTTTGTTGTTGGCCAAGTTCAGATTTGAGGCCCAGTCTCTGGCTTCCTAACTCTGTGACCTTTCTTAAACTCTTTCCGCCTCTGCTTATCATGCATGATGATATTTACCCATGAGAAATATTGTAGGGAGTAAATTAGATAATACATGTAAAATACCTGCCATATAATAGGCAACACATATCATTGTATTGTCTTTCAGTTCCAAATTCAAACTTTGTTGTCTGCTCTGTGAAAATGGAGATGGGCCCTTTAAATATTTCTCCTTTGTCAGCTAGTACAAAGTAAAGCTTTGTTAGTAGAGGATGCTGGAAGGACACTGGTAGAGGATAGAGTTTTTCTTCCTAGTTCTTTGTGCTTTCTTGGCAGTGTCTTGTAGTAAACGCAGCTTTCTGAGTGCCCGAATCCTGCAGTGCAAGTGTCTTTTCCAGGACCAGGGGCCTGCAGCATGCACAACCTCCTCAGCACTCAACTTCGACAGTGTGCATGGCTTCCCCATTGCCCAGAGCCTGCAGCAGCACAGGCAGCTTCTCCTGTGCCTGACTCCTGCAGCATGGACAGATTCTCCTGAGCCTGGCTCCTGCAGCAAATGGCTTGTCTAACATTCAGCTTCTGTAGCATGCCCAGTGGCCAGCCGTACCCCAGCACCCACTCAAGCATCTTTGTAAAGGAGCATACCGGCAAGGCACCTCCTCATCATAAGCTTCCTTGGCTGATCATTTGTGGGATTTTTCAGCAAGTTCTGAGGTGCAGGCAGCTCCCTGTCAGCAGTTTCCCCTGGCGCCCTAGGGGACTGATTCCTAGCAAAGTCCATCTGCTTGAAACCTTGGTGAATTCTTCACTGTCCAGTAGCCTCTCTGGATCTCAACTCTGGGGGAGATGGGGGGAACTTGACTGAGCAAGCATCAGCCTAGTGGTAGTGGCTGTTCCTTCTATCTGCTATCTTAGATTCTTCGGGGAGCCCCTCGCTTCTTACTAGCCAATCCCCTGTTACTTCAATCCCCTGTTATAGTTAATAATTCTCCATATTAACTTTTCCTTTTCCAGGTTATTGTGTGGTTTCCATCTCCTGGTTGGACCCTGGCACTCCATTCATATTAGACTGAAGAGATTGGCCTATGTAATCTCTTGCATTTCCCTTCCAGTTCTTAGACTTAAAAAAAAAAAACCTATTCTATAGCTAGTGTTACTTCTTATGATAATAAAAAGTATAATGCATAAGCTATGGAGCAACACCTGAAGACAAACAACAATGAAGGCTCTGACATGTGATATGTATCCATACGGACACACGGCCAGACCCATGCCTAGCAAGAGGCCTTCATAATCCACACCTCCTGTGTGAGGGCCTTTGTTCTGCAGTAACATACTCTCCTGTCTTGCCTTCTGAAGTATTTTTAGAAAAGAGATTCTATCAAGAAGGAGTTTGTTCTTTTCTGGAATGTCCTTCAATATAGTTTCACGGGAAGGGGTGGATAAGCTCAAAAATGAGATTGCTTATCATTAGAAAACAAAATGTTTTTAGGACCTCAGAAAAATCCAATGGAAAATTGTCTCCATTAGTGTTTGCTAGAGAAACTGAACGATAAGAATGAGGAAAGTTTGGATAACAAAGGTTGAAGTGTTAATTGTATTACCAAACTGGCAGTCGCTTTAATTTCCTGCCAATGGGTATTGTTGAGAAATTTGACTTAAAATTAAAGGCAGCCCCTTTCCCAATGAGTCACTGGTAATTGGTGCCTTTGAAAAGACTGAACAGGACTTACGACTTGAGGTTTCTTCTTAATTTGCATTTTTAATTAGATGGGATCTCAAAGGCTTTCTGAGCCTTTTTGCTTTTTGCCTTCTGTATTGCGTTTTTTTGGATTATTGTTCTGCAATTACGATTTGTAACAAATGAGCTGCTGGCATATAAACGTCAACTCTGAGGTAAAATATTGTTGCTGAAGGACTGAGCTGAGTTCTGACCACTGCTTTCGAGATGAAAGCACTTTTCAAGAGGTTAGCACATTCCTTTGATGAGAGAGAATCAGTTGGGCTGGAAGAAGAAATGTTTGGATTGAACTCTGGTTCAAGTTCTTCTTATAAACTGTTTTCTCCATGTGTATTTGAGTCATTTCTGAAACACAGCACGCAACTCCCACTTCAGAGAATATGTCCTTCTTATTCAAGAGCCTGTGTAGAATCATCAAGTGAACAAAGTTAACAATCCAGAAGAAGGACTTGGACTCGCTAATTTCTCAAAGAAACTTCTGGCCACATGGTGCGCAGCTGGTCAAATCCTGTTTTATTAAACAATTGTAGGAAAATAACCATGGGGCCAATATTTAACTAGCCATAAACCAGTGTACTGTAATTGATCATTGCTAAATCATTTTATCCAGACTCCCGACTTCACTGATTCATTCACATTTACAGAGCTGCCCGTGTTCTACGTCTGTTGCGGGTAGACAATGAGTAAGACGCCTGGGCTTTTGTCTCTGCTCTCAGTCTAGAAAAGGCACAGCTGGACCTACAAGAGTTTTTTAAATGTGCAATGGACACAGGCAAAGCAGGGCACACATCTACCATTCCAGGCACAGATCATCTAAACTATTTTTAAAGGTTTCTAAAGAAGAGGATTCTGTAAACGCCTGTGACAACCTATCTAGCACGCTGCCAGGAACCACTTCCTCATATCTGGCTTAAGCCCCTCATTCTACGGTTGAGCCATTATTCTCTGTTCTGTTCTTAGCTGAGAGAGAAAGCAGCTGCTCCCCATCCTGCCTAGGTGAGCCTTTTATAGACTTCAAGACAGTGTCTGCCTTCTGTCTACTTGTGACAGGAAAGAAACCGGGGCTGCCAACGAAGATAACAATAATAATTTTCACTCGGAGATGGAATTATTATTGCTATGGTTACTAGTAAAATTTTTTCCAAAGGGGAAAAAAGGCATTTATTCAGCACTCTGCCTCTGAGAAGAACAAAGTGCTAATAAACCCTCCCTGGTTTGTCTGCTTTGTTGATTACTCAGAAACGTCAAACGCGAACTGGTCAAAATATGTTCTGCTGCCATTTGGACGATGGTGGAGAACTTGACGAAAACCAGTCCTTCCCTCAATTTCTGGAGCTGCAAAAGTTCAATGCTTAAAGCAAATAGAATCTCCCGGTTTATTAAATCAGGGTAATTAAAAGAAGGGGCTTTGAAGGGAGGAGTGAGTAGAGTGTGATTTAGAAGTTATAATTGTCATCAAGAGAAAAGGGATCTAATAATTTTTTTTTTTTTTTTAACTATGAAGAAAACCCCGGAGAAGTCACAAAATGGTGAGGACAGGCTTATGTGTGATTAGGTGCCTAGGTCTTGTGATTTGAACCATCCCAGCCATAACTGCCTTTGCAAACACATGCCCCCTAGTGGCCAGCCAAGTGCCTGCCATTCTCCCGTTTTTTTCATTTCTATAGTTTAAGACTGATAAGTTCAAAATTAAAGTAAAACTGTCTTCTGGGACAAATATTTAGTCATTATTGCTTTTTAACTCTTGGGCTCAAATCAGTTTGTTAGGTTCATTTTAGCCAAGAACAGGGCTTTGAGAGAATGGATGGAGGACAAATGCATGCTGCCGAGCTGAGGAGTGGGGTGACAGGGAGCCCTGGGATCATGCCATTGGGACACTGGCCTCAGGATGGAAAGTTTATGAGGCAGGGGGTGAACAGGCCCACTGAAAACAAACTTACCAATTTCCCAATTTGCCTTAACATGGCACTTTATATACATTGACCACACATTATGCAATACCTGTTTTTAGTGCAAATCAAATTCCGTAAGTAGAATGTCACTTGCAAATATTTTTGCAATTAATAAAATATACTCATGCACTAATTTGTTCATTTGTGCTCTTTAAAAAGTGATTTGTGGTGGCTTAAACAATTAAAAGTTAATATATATATACATTAATAAAGAACTAAAAATAGAGTGTAGTTGTGGAGAAGCAGTATTTACCATATTAAAGATATGTATTTTTTTAGCTTTTGTTTTATTTCTTCTTAAATCTTCCTTGAAGTATGACACACAAAAAGAGAAGTGTATGTAAGACAGAGCTAGATGAATTTTTACAAACTGACTACGTCATGTAACCAGTGCCCAGATTGACACACAGGACATTCCTTCCACCCCAGAAAACCATCTTGTGTTTCCTTTGCCTACTACCTCGCCCCAAGTGTAACCAGTCCCCTGGCTTCCAACAGTAGAAGTAATGTTTCCATCATACTTTATATAATTGGCATCATACGGTATATATTCTTTGTTTTTTATCTGGCCATTTTAGCTTTCAAATTATATTTGTGAGATTCATCAATATTTTTATGCATATTTATAGATCATTTGTTCTCATTGCTGCTTAACATTCCATTGTGTGGATAAACAACAATATATTTATCATTCCATTGCTAATGCGCATTCAGGTAAGGTCCAGATTGGGGTATTAAAAATAGTGCTATGAATGGGGCTGGCCTGGTGGCATAGCAGTTAAGTTCCCGCGCTCTGCTTCAGTGGCCCAGGGTTCACTGGGTCGGATCCCAGGCGAGGACTTACACACCGCTTATCAAGCCATGCTGTGGCAGGCATCCCACGTATAAAGTAGAGAGAGATGGGCACAGATGTTAGCCCAGGGCTAATCTTCCTCAAAAAAAGAAAAATTGTGCTATGAACATTCTGTTACATGACATTTGTTGAGTAAATGTACTGATTGCTGTTGGTATATACTCAGAAGTGGAATTCCTTGGTCATAGGGAACATATATGTTCAGCTTTTCCATTTAAAGAAAACGCCTACTGGGATTTTGAGTGCAATTGCATTAAATCTATAGATTAATTTGGGGAAAATTGACATGTTTAATATACCGCATTCTCCAATCTATGAACATAGTATATCACTCGGTGTAACTCATTTCTCTTAGTAATGTTTCCTAGTTTTCAGCAGAGTAGTCTTATATAGCTTTCACTAGATTCATTTGTAAATATTTGATACAGTTTGGTATTATATTTTATAATCTTTTATTTTGTAACTTTTTCTGCTGATATATAGAAATATAGTTAATTACTTTATATTGACTTTCTCTCTGCAATCTGGCTAAACTCATTTATACTTCTAATAGTTTGTTGATTATTTTGATTTTTCTGGATGCAAATCACGTCATCTGTGAAAAGTTTTATTTTTTTCTTTCCACGCGTGTGCTTTTTATTTCTTTTTCTGGATTTTTACTATGGCTACAACCTCCATAAGAATGTTAAATAAAAGTGATGATAGCAGGAGTTTTGTTTCATTTCCAAACTCAGGGGTTAAGTTTTCAAGGTTGTATTATGAAAATGATGCTTTCTATAGGTTTTTTGTAGATTGCATTTATCACATTAAGGAATTTTCAATCTCTTCTTAATTTGCTACAAGTTTTTCACGAGTGAGTGTTGAATTTGGCCAAATGCTTTCTCTGTATCTATCAAGATAATGTTTTCTCTCACAACATGATAATATTTTCTCCTTTTTTCTGTTAATGCTGTCAATTACACTAATTAGTTTTCTAATGTTCAGCTACATTTCCATGTCTAAAATAGTGCCACTTCGTTATGTAGTAACTTTTTATATTTTACTGTATTCTATTCGCTAATATTTTGTGAAAGAATTTTGAATCTATATTTATGAGAGATTAGGTTACAGATTTCCTTTCTTCAATGTCACTGTCAAGGCTTAAATCAGGGTATGCCGGTCTCTTCAAAAAAGTTAGGAAGTATTCCCTCATTCTCTATTTTCTGGATGTGTTTGTGAACGATTGGTCTTATTTCTTTACTAAATGTTTGGATAAATACTCTTTTAGCCTGAAAAATCAGTCATTAATATATTGACTTTTTTTTATTGTTGTTGTTTT
The DNA here is from genome assembly GCF_021613505.1 of Equus quagga. Lineage (NCBI taxonomy): Eukaryota > Metazoa > Chordata > Mammalia > Perissodactyla > Equidae > Equus > Equus quagga. The sequence goes on along the minus strand of NC_060279.1, from coordinate 30,632,727 downwards.
CACTTCAGATTGTTTTTATTTATACCAGGTTTCCATTTGGGGTAGTAGCACTGGATGCCTTTGGGAGTGCCCTTTCACTTTTCAATGAACCTCTTTTCATCCCCAGGGAATGGGGGCTGACAGAATCAGTCTTACTTTGGGGGAGACAAACTCAGGAGTAGGGAGTGGGTATCACATCTATCACCGTGTGGTCCAGAGAAGCAGAGGAGGGTCGCCTGCAGAAAGACAGAGGCAAGAAGCAAGATGTACAGAAAAGAACAGGAACAAAGGATGGAGAACGATTCCAGATGACTTTCCAGTTCCTGGGTCCAGCATGTTCCAGAGGTTCTGAGGCCCTGGGTTCTGTGAGGCACACCAATATATATCTCATAATAAATTCCCCCTTCCTGCATAGGCTAGCTTTAATTGACTTTTGTTATTTGTCACCTAAACAACATTAACAAATACATGGCAGATACCTGAATCAATCTGTTAGGAGGAAGCATTATCGGCACATCCCCATCACAGAGGTAATGCAGTTAGGGTTAGGTATTGTGACATAGAATAGACAAACAAAATAACCTTAGCTAAAATAAGATAGAACCTTATTTCTCTCTTGGATAAAATAAGTTTAGAGGTAGGCAATTCAGGACTGATATAACAATTCGGTTATCAGGAAACTAGAATCCTTCATCTTTCCTCTTTGCCACACTTGGCTCAAAATTCCCCCCTCAAGATTGCCTCATGGTTCAATTTGGCGGCTGAAATTCCAGGCTTCATGTTCCAGTTTCAGGTCTAAAGAAAGAGGAAAGACAGAAGAGCAGAAAGGAACTCCAGGCTCTCTCTCTTTTATGGTGCTTTCACAGAAGTTCCTCTGAACAACTCCCATTTACATCTCATTGGCCAGAATTTAGTCAATGGGCCAGTTCTAGCTGGGAGAGGGCACTGAAAATGTCTTTTACTGGGCACATTGCTAGCCCCAAAAATATTGGGATTCCCTTAGAAAGAAGAAAGAGAAAGTGGAGAATGAGTAGAGAACTAATAATCCATGCACGTCACATACTACTTTTATGTATAGCCACAAGAATATATCTAAAAGCGCACAAATCTGCTCAAGTTAGCTGAACTTATGGTCTATCAAAATTCTCCACAGCAAGTGCCAGTAAGGAAGGAGAGACGGAGAGACAACTGGATCCATGGCTGCTGTCCCTCAGGAAGGGGATGGGGAAGGCATAGGCAGGAGGTGATAAAAATTTGCTCCCTTTGTTCACACACTAGCAGTTGTTTTAAGGGGCTTAAATTTCCCATCAGCATCATAAATTTCCTTTGAGATATTTACACAGAACCAATATCCCTCCTGCTTCCTCCTGTAGAGATGGTGTGTATTGTTTCTCCCCAGGAAGCATGCAAAATGGGTTAGCTGGCAAACAGCTAAAGTAAGTTCTCTGGAGGCTCTTTGAGTCTTAGACAGATGCAGTGTCTCTATGAGGCAATCTGTAGAGAAAATGCCTCCTTTTGCAATTGAGCAAGAAGTCAAAGGATCCGGAAGGGTCTCCAGAGCCCCTAGGTGTGCTAAGCGGAAGCACAGAGGTGAAAAGAGCAAAGGGAATTGGAAGAAGAGTAGGAAAGAGTGAGGAAAGAGGGTCATCCTCTCAAAAGTGAGTGCCGTATTTTTTTAATGTCAGATCCTTGCCTGCAAACTGCCGGCAATAAAAAGAAGATACCAGCTCACCTTGGAACGTGCAGATACTTCTGAATTTATGAGAAAGGACATCTGTGGAGCATGAAAAAAAAAAATACATTAAAAGCAGGCAACAAGATTTGCTTTTGAAAGCTCCCTGGACTGGGAATTAAGATTTTCCCTGGCTCATAGTGGGGGCTGTCTGCACTTTCGTTCAGCTTCTTGAAACTCCCTCACCCCAACTCCACCGCTGCCACTTGTTCACTGTGCAAAAGCATCCAGGCATAGGGGACTAGTGCAGGCTAATGCCTGAACCCTCCTAGAGAAAGGACTTGTTTCCTAATTCACCCGGGATGCCCTCTAGCTGCTACGATGGCTTCTGGGGTGGTGCTGTGTCACCCACTGCTCACATAGGGTTGATCTGTGCCATTGCAATTACTACCAGATTTAAGTTGAGATGCAGTTTCCCTTTTATCACAACTCTTGCAGTTTCATTGTTTTTCAGAGGCTGCGGTGTTTGAATAGCATTTATGAAACATGCATAATCTTAATTACATTTCAAGGAAACCTCGGGACTTCTCAGAAGCAGACATGAATTTTGGAAAAGAGAAGTAATTGCAATTTTATCTTCTAGGAAAAAGTCGAAACTCAATAGAATGGTTAAAAGCATGGGCTCTGGGGTCAAAATCCATGGATTTGGATCCTAACTCAACCACGCAACTGCCATGTGCCACTGGAAAAGCTATTTGGCTTCTCTGTGTCTCAGTGGCCACATAGTGGTATTAATGCAAGGATTCAAAGCAAAACTCTTAAAACAGTACCTACCTTTACAAATATTAGCTATTAGTGTTAATTATCATGTCAGGACATCATTTGCCACTCAAGAAGACATCTTTCTCAATGTTCTCTCTGATTTCAAGAAAGCTAACACTGAACAGTTAAAGGAGACCTCTTTTCCCAACTCATTTGGACAGTGATACATATTTAACCCACATATTCTTTAATTACTGTGAAGAATTCTTGGGCAGAAATCCTGTTTTTGATGAGGACCCATGCTACTAGACATCCCCTTCTCTTATTTGAGGAGATGTGAAGCTAAATCTTTATTTAAAAGATTGTAACAGTGTTATGAACTGAGTGTTTGTGTCTCTCAAAATTCACGTGTTGAAGCCTTATTCCCAACGTGCTGGTATGAGGAGGTGAGGCCCTCGGAAGGTGATTAGGTTGTGAGAATGGAGTGCTCATGAATGGGATTAACGCCTTTATGAAAGAGGCCTCCGATACCTCCCTTGTCTCTTCTGCAATGTGAGGTCACAGTAAGAAGACAGCCATCTATGCACCAGGAAGCAGGCTCTCACCAGGCACTGAATCTGCTGGTGCCTTGATCTGGGACCTCCCAGCCTCTAAAACTTCGAGAAATAACTGTTTGCTGCTTAAGCCACTCACTCTATGGTGTTTTTGTGATGGCAGTCCGAATAGACAAGCAATTACCTTGACATGCCCATCAGATTCTCTCAGCCTCTTCTACTTCTGGGGCCTTTGGCTGTGGCAATGGCCACACTGACTTCATGCCTTGTGAGTCAAAGCACTCTTCTCAAGCTTGTTCTTGTCCACACTGCTCTATACTGCTCCCTTTCACCTCCTGCCCAGGGACTTGTCTGTTGTTGCTGAAGCATAAGCCACCGAGAACAGAGGAATTAACTCCCCAATAATATGAAGCCTTGACTAATGGGAGAAGGGGGCCAGCAGGTGGATTCTTCTCCCTTCCTGCACCTGGATAGAGAATCCTGAGAAGCAGCTGTTCATATGATGCCTCAGGAGACGATCCTGAGAGATCTTGATACAGAGAGCAGGACGGCTTGGAAACAGACCCTCGAATTGTCTCTCCCTTCTTCCCTGCCTCTTTCTCATTCAGCCTCACTTCGCTTCCCCGGGATCACGTTCCTAATAAAGTAGTAGCATTTTAGCTTTCGCCTCAGACTCTGCTTTCTGGGGAACCCAGGCTACAACAAAATCTATAGATTTTAATTTTAAGTAAGATTAGCTTCTTTTAAAACTATCCTCATCTATCTTTCACATTTGCCTATTAGAAGCTCCCCTCTTGTGTGATGCATTGATCCTTTAGGGTGGTTTGAATCTTGATACCAATAGATTTCTTCCTTGACAGTTTGGTTTAATTATTCAGAAATTCTTTAAACATATTATTCCTCTGAAGAATCAGAAGACATTTTAGATATGCAGCTACTTCATTGAGCTAACACAGACTGAGGATCTGAGAATGGTCATCTCCGGTCTTGACCAAGAGCTATCATCCCTGATCCCACCGAAAATTTCTAACACATTTTCAGGGTTACTTGTCATGGGGACCTCGTCACTCTACTCTGCCAACCATTTAATACTTTCAGACCTACTTCTGCAAATGACATGAGGTATTCCCACCTTCTTTATTCCCCTTATCTCAATAGGGTAACCTACATTTCTTTAATCTCTTTATAATGGCACTGTTCTTCCCTTTACCCTCACTCCTTGCAATTAATTCCACGACCTCCCCATCTACTGTCACATAATGCCATTAGTGTTACCACACCTTTATTTATACATACTCAGTGTGACGTGTAATGTGATATGATATGAATTTGACTCAGGTGTATTGGGGTTCCCTAAATAAGCCTTAGCTCAATATTATTCACCAGGAAGCTCAATATTATTCACCAGGAAGCTATTTATTATTGAGTTATGTTTATGACTGTATGGCTACAGACAAAATAATGCCTACTAAAAGTCCCAGCATGTTTTAACAGCTCTTCACTTTCTCCCCTTTCTCTCCTGCTGACTTCAACCTTTTTCCCAAGTTTTCCTCTTATTGAGTGGTTGATTCTAGGGAAAGAGAGTGTCCCTATTTCTATTCTTTCTGGATTTGTTCTGCCTTACCTTGAATGATGGGAACAAATTTGTGATATGGGAGAATAATTTGAAGTATTAACCTAGCACCTTCCTAAGTAAACATCCTACCACCTCCCTCTCTTCATGACTCAGACAGCAGTGAGGTCTTCTTAATTTACCACCTAGGACGTAGAAATGCAAGGAAAAGGGAAAAAAATTTAAAGTTTGTCTTTTTTTCTCTCCAACAGACCTTTTGTTATGGACAGAATGTTTGTGTCCTCAAAATCCATAAGTTGGAATTCTAACTCCCAAAAGATGGTATTAGGAGGTGGGGCCTTTGTGGGGGTGATTTGGTCATAAAGGTGAGCCCTCATGACTGGGATCAGTGCCCTTATAAAAGAGACCCAAGAGAGCTCCCTTGCCCCTTCCACCATGTAAGGACACAGTGAGAAGACAGTCATCTATGAACCAGGAAGTGGGCTTTCACCAGACACGATATCTGCCAGCACTTTGATCTTGGGCTTCCCAGCCTCCAGACTGTGGAAAATAAATTTCTAGTGTTTATAAGCCACCCAATCTATGGTAGTTTGTTATAGCAGCCCGAACAAACTAAGACATATCTTTCAAACTCATCTTTTTGGGAAAAAAAGAGAAAGAGGTAAGATGTTTTGAGTTTCAGAAACCTGGCTTTTGAATAGTAAAATAAAGCCCCTTAAGGATGCAGGGGATAAAAATTATGTCCTATAGATTGATTTGGAAGAGGACATACTGAGCTCATTTTCTCCTGTGTGGGAGAAGGTCTAATTTCCCTGGGAAGACAGAGGAAAGCCAAAGAGGAGAAGGCTAGAACTAGACACTGTTATGGGTCCCTAGGAAGGGTCTCTGCACCCCATTCCCTCCTACTCCCACTCCTCGGTTTAAAGTCACACACCCCTGAGAGGCTTCCTTAAAGTATCCTGGTGCTATAATGGCAGAGTAGCATTGGTAGCAAGTCTTTTCCAAGCAGAGACTCTGCAGTCAGTCACCCTATCAATTTTCTCATGATCCCATAGTGGTGCTGGAGAATAATTTATACTGTCTTGGATGCCCCTTGAGGGGGGCTTTGAAGCAGCTGAGAGGGTCAGCAGACCTGAAGAGGTCTTGGAGTTGGGTTCTGAGGAGGCTATGGTATGACTTCCTTGGACTAAGGATCGATGTCAAACACTACCATGGATACCAGAGAAGGTTATGGATGTTGTGGACTAGGTGCGTGGCCTAAGCAATCATAGTCGCTGCATGTATTAATTGGGATTATTATACAGGAGCATGCCTCAAAGGTCGTGATGGGTTGAAGAATTACTAAGTGCTCAAGATAGTCATTCTCACTGAATACTGAGACCTCAGCAGGTTTACCTTGGAAGTTGGAGGCCCACTTCTCTTCTCTTAGTTGTTTGGAATCCCCACAACCATCTAGTATGTCACTCGGACCCACCACTTACAACTAATACCATCATAGAAGTATATGGAGAAGTCACTGGCCTCAAGAAATCTAGAGCCTCATGTTTAGCTTCTCACATTTCCCTTGCTAGAAGACTGTGCTATCTCTCCATGACGCCTTTCTTTGGCTTATTCTTCTGTAAAGGGGGAGACTAATATTTGTACCCTATTTATAGAAAGATGGAAATGCATTAGATGAACATATGGGCTCTAATGGACTTTGAGTTCTTCGGGAAAAGTTGCTGAACGAGGACAATGTACTTTTTTTGAACTGACCATTCTACATAGAGTCGGTTATTTAACACCACTGTGTCCTTTCTTTTTTTTCTACAAGATGTCATGTCATGTCTTTGCAAGGCTTCCAGTGAACAGGAGCCCTCATCAATTTCAACCTAAAGCTATTAAAATGTTACTTTGTTAGCAATAATTAAGGTATGCAGTAAGGGCTTGCTATAGATCACACTTGGAGTAGGGGTCATATTTTTCTCCTATAGCACCTCAGGTGTCTTAAATCGTCAGATCGTCAGGGGAGGAGGGGTCCACTGGGGGCTGGGCAGGAAAGGAGAAAGGGAGGGAGATGCTTGCCTTACAAGTAAAGGTAGGAATAACAAAAGAATCTTTTTCTTTCTTTTTTTTTTTTCAGGAAGATTAGCCCTGAGCTAACATCGGCCTCCAGTCCTCCTCTTTTTGCTGAGGAAGATTGGCCCTGAGCTAACATCCATGCCCATCTTCCTCTATTTTATATGTGGGATGCCTGCCACAGCATGGCTTGATAAGAGGTGTATAGGTCCACACCCATCTTCCGAAATGGCAAACTCCAGGCCACCAAAGCAGAGAGCGCAAACTTAACCACTATGCCGCCAGGCTGGCCCTTGAATCTTTTTCTACAAGCCAATCCCCTCAAAAGAGTTTTTAAAAATATTTTCGCTTAGGGGCCTGCCCAGTGGTATGGTGGTTGGGTTCGTGTGCTCTGCTTCAGCAGCCCAGGGTTTGTGGGTTCAGATCCCAAGTGCAGACCTACATACCACTCATCAAGCCATGCTCTGGCGGCATCCCACATACAAAACAGAGGAAGACCGGAACAGATTTTAGCTCAGGGATTGTCTTCCTCAAGCAAAAAGAGGAAGCTTGGCAACAGATGTTAGCTCAGGGCCTCAGCTCACGCACACACAAAAAATTCTCTTAGATTTAGTCTGTTGAAATGTTTCAAACAAAACTTTATCTGATTAAAAACACTTTTTTCATTAGATTTGTTAAGTCTTCAGAGGCACCACTAAAATTTCCCTTCCACTTTGGCTGACCCTTAAGTCACAGGTCATATTGTGTTGTAAAACAGACCAGCAAGAACAATTTCATCCCATCAATGACTGGTGTGGCTGAATTTAAAATTCACTTTCAAACCTGCTTCTAAAGAACATTTCAAAGGGTTTCTCGGAACGTCAAAAATGAGGATAGAGAATAGATTAAAGAGAAGAGCAGAGCACTGAGAACCACGGCTTGGAGCCACCCAGCTGAGCGCAGCCTCTATGGGCCAACTCCTAGACAGCCTGAGGAGCTGTGAGCAGAAGAAATGCTTCCTGTGGCGCACCCCTGAGAGTTTGTGTTGTCACACGGCAACAGCTGGCCAATGTAACTAATTGCTCAGATGAGTTACAAATTAAAAATATACGATTGTCTTCTCAATAACAAGGCTTCTCCAAGTTAGGCAAGAGGCAGCCCCTGGATTATGAGAACACTACAGGACAGTCCTAAAAAGTGCCATGTAGCATTGATTTTTCCCAGGGAACCATACCCCCACTCCGATATTTCTCATGATTTCCCTGCTCCCTTCTGTTCCCTACTCTCTCTCTCTGCGCTCACTCTAAATGTTCTTAGAAACTTATTAAATGTCCTTCAGAAGTAGATTTGAAGGTAAATTCCAAGTACAGCCACACCATTCACTGACGGAGAGAACTCGTTCCTACTGGTGTATTTTAGAACACAATACGACCTGTGATACAAATATGATATGCACAGTGGAAGGAAGGAGGGTGGGAGAAAGGAAGGGAAGGAGGAGGGAGGAAAAGAGGCATGCAGGACAGATTTGCAGAGCCCATGAAGTCTGAGTAACCCTCTCTGTTCAATGACCCACAGATTCCATTTATACAAAACTCCCCGAGTGTCCGCTTGAGGGGCAAGAGAGCCAATGGGACTGTATGGGCACTCTAGGCTCCGTCCCGTGTTTGAGGAACAGTTTCTCCAGTGTGTACATGTAGCAGACAACCTCCTCCTCCAGGTTGTAAGCTCCTTGAGGGTAGAGATCTCTGTTTGGTTCACTGATATGACTCATAAACCTACAGTAATGCCTGGTACACACTAGGCATTCAATAAACATGTGTTGAATTGAAAATGAGTCAAACTCATTGACCAACTCATTGACCAATGAGACCAGGTCAGGGAGAGTTTCTGGCAGCTGTGGGTTCCTGGGTAGATAAATCATCCTCCCATCCTCAGCAAGCTGGCCCCCACAAGTATAGTCACACGGACTCAGCTCCCAGCACTTTCCCCATCCCCACAAAGCCGCAATACTCGATTGAGAGAGCCAGATTCCACTTAGTATAGCCAACTACTTCTTTTTCTCTTGAATTCTTTTCATTAACTCTCTCATTTTCCATTTGGCTGCATTTCCTTTAACTCTTTACCCCTCCATCGTTCCTTACCATAAAAACATTATCACTCTGCACTTCTGGAGCTTTTTGACATGTATAGAGTATTTAGTTTATTCTTTACAACAACATTGCAATGGAGATAGCATAGGAATTTTGCACCTTTGAAAATCAAGGCACAGAGAAGGTGAATAATTTGCCTGATGTCACACACGTTGCAGGCAGTAGAGCTGAGTCTTGAACTCACTGACAGAAGCATTCTTTCCACTGCTCCACGATGCCTGGAAAATGTTTGGTTCCTTCCTGGACCAGTGTTAAGGTGGTGACTTGGATAAAGCCTGCCTAGGTCTCTGGGACCGTGGTGCAGAATGTAACAGCTATGCTACCTTCAGGGTGACATGGCTGTCTCACGCTTCCAGAAGACTCTATAGCTTGGAAAGCACCTTCAAGCACACACTTCCATTTGATAATAAAGGACTCTCCCTGGTTAAACTGATGGCTTTCTTGGCAGATTCTCTCCAGTTCTGTAAGGAAAAAAGCACCCAAAACATCACAGTAATAAATAATGCTACAACGATTCTGCCACTTTCCAAGTCCAGCCAGTCCACAGATTGAGCTGAGCTGCAGCCCTAAAAGAGCAAAGATGATACTCTGGGTCCCAAACTGGATTCTGGAAGTGAGATAATCGAAAATGGAGCAAGAGTAGGGAGCAAGAGGCAGCAAGAATGGGAAGTCTCCATACCACCAAGGCAAATGCTGACAGGAGTGTGCACAGTAAAATATTTTACTACGAAGCAGAATTACTCCAAAGACTGATGGACTCGCTCGCGAGACCCACTCACATTTATGAAGGTCATAAGTTACAGACGCCCGGCTCACTCACAGGAGCGCAGCCATCACCTTTTATGGGTGAAACTTCCTGCAATATATTAAACTCTCCAGAAAACAGACAAGGGGTTTATGGCAAACGATAACTTTAATGCCTAGAAACCATTCGGTGATTTTGGGAGGATTATTAGTAACAAGGGCAAGATGCTGAGTCGTTTCCAGGCACCAGGCCCTCTCTCTCCTGTTTTCTTACACCAATCCTCCTCTCTTGTATCCCAGGCAGAAACCTGGACCCTGAATCCCATTGGAGGTAAGAGGAGGGTGGGGGGAAGAGTGCCGAAGAGGGCAGAACTTCATTGGGTGAAACGTAGTTACAGCCCGAGGAGAAGAGGTGCCTGATAGGAATCTCTAGTTGTAGCTAGACTGTCCTTAGGAACCCTTAAAGGTCAGGTGGCCACAGAGACATTCAATATCACAGCAACTGGTTACAAGTAATAAGGAGCTGTCACTTGGAGGAAGTTATACAAAGGACAAGGCGGAGGTTATCTTAAATGCTTTGCTCTGCGTGATTTAGAGGAATACCAGAGGGTCTTCTGCACCCAAATCTGATCACTCCGAGTTGGTTTAGTCCGTACTGTGTTTATAAACGCCTCGGAGCCTCATCTCTCTGGGCTGCTAGCCGACTGGCACTGTTGGCTGGCAGAGGGAGTGCCCGAAGCTGGACTAGCAGGTCTGGGCCTGAAGGAGTCTGAGAAAGTGTCCAAGACAGCAGACTCCACGCTGGCCATGGCATCACTTCCCAGGATTGGGGAGGCGCCAGAGCACTGGACTGGGAGTCACGACCTGGGACCGCGGATGCGTCACTGCGGCTCTCAGGGCCTCAGTTCCCTAGTCCATAAAAGAGATGGACAGGGGCCGGCCTGGTGGCGCAGCGGTTGAGTTCGCACATTCTGCTTCAGCTGTCTGGGGGTCACCGGTTCGGATCCCGGGTGCGGACATGGCACTGCTTGGCACACCATGCTGTGGTAGGCATCCCATATATAAAGTAGAGGAAGACGGGCACAGATGTTAGCTCAGGGCCAGTCCTCCTCAGCAAAAAGAGGAGGATTAACAGCAGATGTTAGCTCAGGACCAATCTTCCTCAACAAAAAATAAAAGAGAGAGAGAGAGATGGATAAGATGCTCCCATGAAGTCATTTGTCTCCAGAGTCACTGTGACTTCTTGCCTGGGTTCCCACTAAACATGCTCTAGAGGCAGAGAGAACCGCTTCTCCAAATGCTGTTTGGACTTTTGTGTTTTCCCCATGGAGCTGCTTTTAAAAAACATGTTCAGATCTTTTTTTAGTGATTCAGAGTCAAACTTCTGAATTGCCTTGAAGAGAAAGAGGAAGGGACAAAAGCAGAAAGTGCCCTGTTGTAAGAGCACAGAGCCCTGGACTCTAGTTCTCACTGAGCCATCCACTGGCTGTGCCTTGATTCCCACACCCAATTTCCCTTCCCTCCTCTCTCAACCAAGTGCGACCAAGTAACAATTGCTCACAGTCACGACTGCTTACTGTGTACCAGACACTGCTCCAGGCGCTGTACTCGTGTAAATTCATTTAATCCTCACAACAACTCTTTGAGGAAGAGATTGTGATTACTCCCATTTTACAGATGGGGAAGTCAAGGTACGAAAGGTTTAGTAAGTTGCCCAAGCTTTTACGGTGAGTAAGGGGCAGAGCTGGGACTTAAAACGCAGACCTTGCTTCAGAACCCAGCATTATGCAGCTGTGATTTTTAAATCCTTCTCCAGGTCTGCTGCTCACAAACACTTGTGTATGTATGTATCATCTGTGAAGCCTCTAAAGTATTCAGATTCTGGACCCTCTTCTAGGGATTCTGATTTGGTGGTTCTGGGGTGGGTCCCAGGATGCTGTATTTGTACCAAATACCAGAGGAGGTCGTTGGAGGACTGCAGAACTCAGAGAAAGACTGTTCTAAGGTAGTGCCAGGTGTTTTAGGAGCCTGTTTGGGGACAGATCAGTGGGTGGACAACATCTCCCCATCTTTGAAGAGCTCACCGTCTAATCAGGGAGAAACCCCAAGACAGCATTTTCAGATGCAAAGTAGCCTCTCACCTTCCCACTGGCTGTTGATGCTTGTCATCCATCCACATGCCTCGAGCAGTAGCCACTTCATCTCTAGTACGTTGGGACAAAGGCCCTTCTCTGGGTCCTGGAGTTTGTCACCAGGCCGCTGCTTCTCTGCTTCCATGACCTTTGGCTCTCAGCGATGTCCTGAGCCCCACCTGTAGCTCCAGGACTGAGGTGCTAGATCTCTATAGGGAGTCAGTGGAGGGGTGAACTTGAGGCAGACTCTCCTTTCCTGGCTTGCATGTGAGTGTGGGAGAAAAAGACCCAGTGTAAAGCCATCTGTGCCCTGAGGGGCAGCCTCTAGCCAAGGTGGGAACGCTCTGGTAACCTCTGCTTGTGGAAGGAGCCAGGCAGTACCATGACCTATTTGTTTCTCCTATTTATGAACAAGAACTTGTCCTTCCCAGTGCTTCCAGAAACTTGAACGTTCCTTCTGCTTTCCTCCTGTACATGTGGGAGAAAATGCACACATAAATGACACATGGCTGTGTGATATAGATCTCTCCCTCCAGCCTCCACACTGCATCTGAACCACAGAACTTCACCCGCTGTAGTCCATCGCTATTTTTTTATGGGTCTGACTTTGGCTGTCTTTTGGTTGGCTATAAGGGCATCTCTATCTCCTGTCACGCCTTCTTGTCTATCTCTGTTTTGGATCATCCATTCCTTGAGGGCAGGAATTGACATCTATCAACCTTTTGCAATGCTGACTCCAGTTCCCATGTGAGTTGACCCTTAATACAGATATTGCTTCCAGGTGACACTCATTTGATGCTTAACCTACATAACACCTGTGAATTCACCCTGTCTATGCTGAAGTGTCTTGAAGCAAGTTACAGACATGGGAATAGTATTACTATGCTTGACATGCCACCATCTAATCCTAGTTTTGGATGTTGGCTTGGAAGCAACACCAATCTGTGGAATTTTTACACTGGCCTCTGAAGAGTCCTGGGATCCACCAGAGGTACTTCCTCCATCTCCACCCAGCCCCACCCCAGCTTCCCAGGAGGCAGAGCAAAGGGTTATCCAGTGTGAAAAGAAGATCGAACAAGGCCTTCCAGGCCCTTGAACCCAAGCAACTCTCCTTTTATATGTTAACACACATCTGTCTTCCAAAGATTTTCTCGACAAAAAGTTTCTGATGCTTTAGAAAAATTTGAAAATCACTTGAACTTTTCACAATATCTCTGATTTAAATAATTCCACATAGTGTTGTTCCTCCCATGTTCTAACACCTATAAATATTTGCTTGCTATTCGCTAAGTCATTGCCAAAAATATTCAGCAAATAGGACTAAGGCCCATCACTAGAGACTTCATGTAAAAAGTACAGGTAAAGCACTAAGTCAAGAAACAAATATTGCCTATTATTAACACTATAATTGTTACCGGAAACTTTCCTCCATTGTTAATATCTGTCCAGGAATGTATATTTTTATTAGAGTTTTTCAGTAAATTCATATAATGTATTATATGAACTCACATTCTTCATCTTGTTCACAAGGATACCATTTTAAAACTTGTCAGATGTCTTGCTAAAATAGACATATGATATCAGTCTAATAATCACAGAAAATAAGGCATGCATTCAGCGTATACTACTTGTTCATAGTGAATCCATGCTCATCCCAGAGACAACTCCTTTGTTTTATAAATATCTATCATTTATTAATTCTCTATTTAAGAAGTATCCTAAACAATACACATCTATTTTTATCAGTGTGCAGTTTCCAGATTCACTCTTATTTCCCTCTCTTGAAAACTTGAGTTGGATTTCATGCTTTTCAGTTTCATAGTTGATAGGTTTCTCAAAGATCTTGGTTCTGTAGATCTATCTGAAATCTATTTCCTACCAAAACAAGAACAAAGTCCTTTCACCTGGGCCTAGGTCCTGGGACCTCCGCAAAGAGTTGAGGTTGTTTCCTACCACCTTTCCAACGAAGTTGGGCTCTAATTCCTTTCTGCTTTGAGGATGGTATCCCTAAAGAACACTGTGGAAGTAAATGAAGAGTTAAGAATCGTCCTTTATCCTTGATAAGGGTTAAGTGAAGGTGTGGTGAGTGCTGAGTGTCCTGCAACGTGCCCATGTCCACACAGAATGAGACCAGGAGGTGATCTGTTTCTCTCTGAGCATCAGTAGGAAAACTCCATCACCCCCGGAAGAGCCTATGTGGGAGAAGGTGCTCCTCACGTTCTGATTTGTCATCTTTCCTAAAATATTTTGATTCACAAAAGTGTGATTCTTTCATTTCATGCAAAATTGCACTCGTTCCTATAAGAAGCCAAGGCAGAAACAATCCTTGAGTTTTTCAGTTAAATATGCCTGAACAATCTCTTTCAAGAAATGCATTCCAGTATCTAAGCCTCAATTCCTGCTACTAGAGTTTTTGGTTTATGTCTTCCTGTTCTTTCTTCAGTGAGGTGGGGGACATCTCACAAAAGCTAATATGCACTCATATGTGATATGAATATGCTTCATATAAATTGAGAATAAATACCGGCAATTGACGATGTGCTAAGTGTTGCACCAGACACTGTGGAAAGAGCATGTCATTGGATCAGACAGTGCTGCATTTAAATGCAGAGTTAGGTTCTTAACTGCTACTTAGCCCTGGACAAATGTCTATCCTCTTGCAATCTAAGTTTCTTCATCTGTAAAACAGGACTTTAAAACATTTTGTGCTTCCCTCACAGGACTATTTTTTAGATTAAATGAATATTGTGTGAAAATGGTCATTTCCAAACTTTGCTGCACATTGGAATCACCTGGGAATCTTTAAAAACTGCTGATGGCTGGCTCCCACATCCAAACACTGTGAATTAGTTAGTACATGGCATTGAGAGGTTTAAAAGCTTCCCAGGTGATTCTAATGTGCAGCAAAATTTGGGAACCCCAGAATTAAAGGACTAGACATGAAGCTGGCATCTTTTAAATATTGGCTTCTTCCCCTTTGCTTTCTCTTCTCTGACAGAGCACCTAACAGCTTCTCACAATACACAAGTTGTGCGCTCTATTCTCTATACCTGAATTGAATGGGATGGGTCATTTTGGTGGGAAACAATGGCTTGAACAGGATAAAGTCCTTGCCCTCTTGGAGCTGACATTCTCACATGGCATCTTTTCATATAAATATTGCTTCTACAGTCATCCACTAAGTTTAGATTTTTGAATTTCCTAAAGATCTGCAGACTTCACTAGTTTCTCAAGTCAGAATGTGCTCCTCTCTTCAATTTCCCTTCTCTCTTCTCTCCTCCATCCCTCTCCCACCCCTGGCTAGTACCTATTTCCGGATTCCAAGTCCCTCAGACCCAGTAAGAGACTCTGGGCCTCCCAGCAGGACATCCCAGTGGAGAGGCTACACCTGCCTTCCAATCTGTGGGTAATGCATTCTCAGCTGGGTGCTCCCAAGGGACACTCTGAGTCTGCAACTCCCTCATTTCAACAAGAGATTGCTCACTTGCCTGATTTCTCCCTCCTTGGGCCAGTTTATGTCCAGGACTTGAGAACTAACCAACTGTCTCAGTGCCGGGGAATTGCAAAATGACCAATACCTTTCACCCCTAGTTTGGATTGTCACTGACTTGCAACATCTCATGAATCAGCTTCTGGAACAAGTCCTCTCTTGTGGGTTAGTTTATGTCAGTGCCCAGGGAAGACCTGAGTGGCTTTTTCCCCCAACACTGAATTGCTTCCTGGAAAATCCTTTGTCACTATCTTAAATTGGACCCAAGTTACAGATGTTGAGTTCTAAAACTGCAGCCACAGGGCAGATGGATAGTGCCAGAGATGGTGAATGCTGGCATCTCACTGGGGTTCAAGCTCCAAGACAGCCCTGGTGGAGCAGTTCTCAAAAGAAGTGGGAAGAATTACCCGGAAACTTTTCAAAAGTACACACATCCTCCACCTCCATTACATTATACTCTAGTTGGTTGAAGGGGGGTGCTACTGTGTTTGTTTTGGGGAAAAAAGCTCATCTACCTAATCAACTATTGCATCAGCGACTTCATTATTACCACATCATTAAGATTTAGTGGTGAAATACACCTGGCTCTAGAAGCAGTTGTTTCAAATCTCTGCTTGATCATTAGAATCATCTGTGAAGCTTTTACAAAATACTGACTCACAGGTCCCACTCAAAATCTGCTAAATCATAATCTTTTAAAATAGTGTGAGAAATCTGTCATTTGCTCTTAGGTGATTGTGGGATGAGCCAGAGCTGAGAACCATTGGCAAAGTGATTAAGAGTCTGGATTCTGGACTCAAATGTGGAATAAATATTTATAGAGGTCACAGCACTTAACCTAGCACCTCACGTCTTGGGGTGCTCAGAAGTAATAATTAAAAGTTGCCATTATTGAGAACCATTATATGTAAGTCACGTACCAGGTGTTTTATACACATTATTTCTTTCAACTCTCACACATATCAACTTTATATATGAAGTTCAGAGAGGTTAATTCTGTATGTGGCATCCACTTTGAGAACTTGGTCTAATTCCAAAAGTCATGCCTATTTCACACCACATTCTACCCTACTCCATGAGTGCTGAATGCATGAAATATCAATATGGTAGCCCTTCTTAAAAATTAGAACCCCTTTCTATGGCCCTAGTCTCAAACGAACAGTTACCACTTCACTCAGACACCTGAAATTAACACCACCTTAATCATGTGAAGGCGGATGAGAACAGCACTAATTCCAGGCAAATGTCTGTAGGAGCTTTTAGGTGTCCAGAAATAGTCAAGTGACCTCCGAATTCTAAGTTTTAAGCACCCATTGTCTTGTGGGCATAGATGGAGCCTCAGACCTGGGTTGGTTAGGTTGGGGCTGGAGTCCAGAGTTTGAGGAGCCCAGACAAAGTGGACTGATGATGTAAGAAAGGGGCAAGATTTGAATCGTGAAGAAGGTGCTTGGAAGGAGGAGTCTAGCGTGGAGCAAACTGTTTGTTCACCCACCCACCAGTGCTATTTTTCCCTAGATGATGTTTCATAAAATACACCATCTTAATGCTTTTGAGTTAACCTTGGGTCCCACGTATTGGTCTACACAGGAAAGTAGACCTTTGATGTTGACATCTCCGGAATGGACACATACAATCAGGTCAGCAGACTCTGAATACAAGAGGCCAACTAAGGGAGAAGGGCAGGAGCAGGTAAGGCCCATGGTCCTATAAGTTAAAAAAAAAAAAAGCTACTTGGGGCTGGCCCCGTGGCTGAGTGGTTAAGTTCGCGAGCTCTGCTGCAGGTGGCCCAGTGTTTCGTCAGTTCGAGTCCTGGGCGTGGACATGGTGCTGCTCATCAAGCCACGCTGAGGCGGCATCCCACATGCCACAACTAGAAGGACCCACAACTAAGAATATACAACTATGTACCGGGGGGGCTTTGGGGAGAAAAAGGAAAAATAAAAATAAAATCTTAAAAAAAAAAAAAAAAGCTACTCCAGGGAGGAAATGATCTGGGACTTTGTTGGGTTCGATGAGTGCTGGGCTCAGGGGCTGTGGTTGGAGGTAGAAGCCTGTCAAAGGCCATCAAAGGCCTGCAAACAAATCATGAGACCTTCCAATCACTGCAAAGCAGCAGCATGCTCTGAACACTGCAATCAGTTCACACCTTAGCTTAGAGTCAGAGGATCTCCTGGTTTCCAGGCATAGGTAGCTGAGGAAGGTAGGGAGGTACAGCTCAACCTGTCTCTGCCGTGTGCACCTGCACAGGCACATACACACACATGTGCACGCACACACTCACTAGCTTCCTCCCCCCCACACACACACCCCTCCCTCACCCAGCTGCTGCTTTCAGGACATGCCCTTATCGCCTCATTTTAAGGGCCCTGAGGAATGCTGGTGTGAGGGAAGATTCAGGGCCTCTTCAGCTGGGGCTGAAGCTGGAGTCACATGATGTTTGCCATGACCAGCAGCTTCACTGGGGACTTCAGGAGCAGATGAACCAGAATATAAGGGTAAAGGACACGTCTTCAGGGAGGCAGCTGTCTATTCTGAGATGCAAGGAGTCAATGAGTCCTTCCAACAAATGACATTCCTCCCTTTTTGCTCATTCCTCGTGCCGTCATTGATCCAAAAACTGAGTCATAATGGCTCATTTGTCAAGAAGTCTATGTTCCCTCGTTTGGGTAAATGGTGCCCACCGACACGGTGGTGAGACATTCCCAGAGAAGGTTTCACCTCACATTGCCTTACCTGTTAAAAGGCTCTAACTTTGTTTTAATTAAAAATAATGAGGGGCTGGCCTGGTGGTGCAGCGGTTAAGTTTGCACATTCCGCTTTGGCAGCCCGGGGTTCACTTGTTCGGATCCCAGGTGTGGACCTACACACTGCTTATCAAGCCACGTTGTGGCAGGCGTCCCACATGTAAAGTAGAGGAAGATGGGCACGGATGTTAGCTCAGGGCCAATCTTCCTCAGCAAAAAAAGAGGAGGATTGGGGAGGATTGGTGACACATGTTAGCTTAGGGCTAATCTTCCTCAAAAAAATAAGTAAATAAAATAATGAGCAGCTGCTAGCTGGAGAAACATTACAGAGTTTCCTCATGTTTAAAAGATAGGGTGCACAGACTTGACAATAGATTGGGAGGGATGGTGAGATGAGGGAAAAGAAAAGGTTGAGGATGATACCCAAGTTTCTGATTTAGGCAACAGCATTGAAGGTGGGTGGTTACTGAGGTGGTATATTTCATATGTAGAAACTGATTTTCCAGAAGGACACTTACTCTCTCACTGACCCACTTTCTCCCCACTTGGATCTTTCATCCCTCACCTTCCACTGCTTTCCTTTCAGCTCTAGTAGCCCCTTAGCAATCTGATCCTTTCTCCCCATTCTACTCACTGTCTTGTAGCTCCCATTGTTAGTCCCATGACTAGTAATATCTTACACTACGCATATGGCACCCTTGAGTTCTTCAAAATGCTTTCAAATATATCATCTCACTTTTCTCTGCAAATAACCTTTCTCTTTAACTAAAAGGGACATCCATACACTTGCTTTTCCCCAAAGGGCAAAACATAAAAGGGGGTTTTGGGCTGCTTAATTTGTGTGTTTCTTTCTGTTCATTGTTCTAGAATCTCAATGTATCTGCCTTATTGTTGCTTATCTTAGATTCTGCATTACTCACTGGCAGAGCCAGGTGCACAGCATGTGCACAGCAGCCAGCACTGAGAATGCTGGAACCTCGTGATTATGCTACTCACTAAGGGGCGGAGTTTTCCGTCCTGGGCACGTACAGTTAGAGCTGTCTGATAATGAAATGAGCTGCCTTAGGAGGTGGTGAAAAGCCCATCACTGGAGGTGTTCAAAGAGCAACAAGATGACTCTTCTAAATATTGCAGAAAGAATTGATGCATAGAGTAGGAGGTTAGAATGAAATCTTCTATACGTCCTGTCAACTTCTCTGATTTTCTGATTACATGAAAGGGTTTACCACAGGGCTTCATTAAAGCTGGTCTCACCTACAAAAAGTTTTGGAGTGAAGATTCTCTGAGGAATGGGTGGCTTTGTTGTTTTGTTTTGTTTTTTTGCTGAGAAAGATTGGCCCTGAACTAACATCTGTTGCCAATCTCCCTCTTTTTGGTGGGGGAAGATTCACCCTGAGTTAACAGCTGTGCCGATCTTCCTCTATTCTTTTGTATGTGGGACGCCACCACAACATGGCTTGATAAAGGTGTGTAGGACTGCGTCCGGGATCCGAACCTGTGAACCCCACGCCACCAAAGTGGAACACGTGAACTTAACCACTACACCACTGGTCCAGCTCCTGACGGTTACACTTTTGTGAAGCCTTTTATGTATTTCAATTCTGATAGGTGCTCCTCCCTTAAAAGCAGCCTAGAGTAGGAGTCGTTGGTCTTCCTTCAGGCTTTTTCTCCTATTAACACTAGGACATAGTGCCCACCAGGTCTTAGAGCAGACGCCCCGTTTGCAACTTCTGAGGCAAAGCTTTGGGGATAGGGTTGAATCCCTCCACCAGAAGCTACGAGGCAGGAGAATCAACTTCCCCCTCACACCTCTGGGCTGATTACTTCTCCCTCCTTTTTCCTTTCTTTTCAAATCTCCTGTGGCACTTTTGGAATGAATCCTCAGCATCTTCTCGGGCTCCTTCCCCAAGCATCATTTGGTCTCAGAGAATGCAGACCATTTTAATGTTAGCCTAAGGAAGCATTTCCCTAAGAGAGATGAGAGCGACACTTGCCTTAATAGGTGCTTTAGGAAAACAGGTCCTTGTGCTCAAATACTGCTCGTGTGTTCTTCCCTTTGGAAAATTTCAATGCATGTAAGCATACTGAGAGTTTCCAGAAATCCTGCCCGAAGAAACCAGTTCATTTTGTTAACCTAGACTGTCCCAAATTTATTTGATCATAGAAATCTTTTTATAGACCATTAGTTTTGGAGGGGAAGGTGGAAACTGGCCTATGGAAAATAATTTGGTAGCTGAAATATCTGCCAAGGATGAGTTAAATAGGACAAAAAGGTCATAACATTGTTCACGATCCGAGGAAATGGTTTCAGTTTCTGGATTCTGTATTGTTTGTATCAGATTGTGCCATGGTGCCCGCCTCCACCTCTGGGCATATTGACACAAATAATGGAGAGTCGGCAGTATTATCAGGGTCTTTCAACAACAGCGAGTCCCAGGCCTCTTCCTGGGGAATCAGTCTGTGATGAGTGCTGTTGACTTGGTGCCAAGTTACTATCCAGAGCAAGATGACCTTCAGCTTCAGGGCTGTGTCCAGGTTGTGTCTGCAGGTTCCTCTAGGAGCAGGTGTATTTCATCTTCCAGCTCCAGGGCACTAATCCTGCAGCACCTGGAATAGAATGATAACTCCTGCCACGGCATGCTCCTGGTAATTCACTTGGCAGAAGCAAGGGGCTCAGAGGCTCTCTTCACAAATCTCTAAATCAACTGGCCATGCAGATGCAGGAGCAGCGGCAGCTGTTTCAGAGGCAAAGGCCATCCATCTTCTGCCTTTTATTCTCTTGTTTCTGGGGAACCTGGAAGAGGGAATGTCTCGACCACACAGTGCCTGCCTGGGCACTCACTAAGGTTTCACAGGGACTATGGGATATATTAGGTGCTTGCAGAGGGCTTCTGCGTGGAGGACCAAGTTCTTTTACGAAAAGGACTTAGAGGCACGAGGGTTCTGTTTTAAAGGAGCTCATGGAACCCAAAGTTCTTGCTTTGCAGTTTCTGTTGTTACTACTTAATACAAATCAAGTATTTATTGTACCCAGCACTGTTCTAAGAACTGACGGAGGGTCAGAAAAAAGTACAGGATGATGGATCTGACCTTCTGGTTAAATAGTGGTGTAATATCTAGGGGGGCTTGAGGGAGAGGCTGTAGTTACCCCCAATAATCTCCATCATCCCCTGAATTACTCCAAATAGCCATGAGACGAATTCAGAAGGAAAACTTGCCTGGTTAACATGGCTCAGCATCTCCTCTCTCCATGTGGATGTTTAATCGCTATCACACACAAAAAGCTCAATTGTCCAAAGCTCAGTTCTTGGTCTTCATTTCCAGCCTGGGTGTCTCCAGTCTCACCCATCTCAGTTGACAGCAGTTCTATCCTTCTTTAGACAAAAGTCTTGGAGTCCTTCCTGAATGGAGTCTGATCACTCTCTGTCAGCAAGTGCGTTAGATCTACTTCCCCAAAGAGCCAGAACCTATCCACTCTCAGAAACTTCACCTGCTGCACCCTTGTCTAGGACACCTTCTTCTCTTCCTCAGTTTACTGCCCCCACAGTCTCCTGACAGGTGTCCCCATTTCTGCCTTTGCCCACCTACAGTCTCTCCTTAACCTTGTGGCAAGAGTGGCTCTTAAAATGTGAAGTTAAAAAGTATTACTCCCCTTTCAAAACACTTCAGTGTCAACCCATCTTATTCAAGGTAGAAGCCAGAATCCTTCAGTCATCTGTATGGTTTTCCATGGTCTCTACCTCCCCCACGACCTCTCTGATCCCATTTTTTACTGCATTCCTTCTGCTCAGCCATATTTTTTCAGAAACACTAAGATGGATCTCCTCAGCACTTTTTACCTGCTTGCTGTCATGTCTACCCGGAGACCTCTTTTCTCGAGATGTCTGTCTGCGCCAACCCCTCACCTTTGTTAGGTCTTTGCCTGAGCTCTCTCACCACCCTGGTGTAAAGCACTCACTGTCTCCCTCTACTGCCTTATTTTTCTAGCACTTACCACCTGCCATCATTTGTAGTTTACTTTTCTGTTCTCCTCCCACCCCCGCTAGCATCTAAGCTCCTTCAGGGCAGGGATATTTGTCTGTTTGATTCAATGTTTTATGGAACAAAGCCAGACACAAAGAAGGCACTCAACAAATACTCATCAAGTGAAGGAAGGAACCAAAGAGTAGTAACGTTCATTAAACATAGGTCAATATCCCACTGATGAGGCAGGTGCTACACAGATTATTTCATTCCATCTTCACAACCTCCTGAAGAGTTAGGTATTATAATTGCACCCCTTTTCCCCTGCTCCCCTCCATTAAATATGAGGGAACTGAGGCACAGAGAGGTTAAGTAACTGCATCCAAGTAACAATTGTCATTATAGATTTAGAACACATACCTACCTTCCTCCTAAGTCCATGTTCCCAACCACTCTACTCTATTTCTCCCCTATGAATCTTCCAGGCAACCAGAGCTATTGGGATTCAAAGGAAAGAGAAATGTGTTGTCACTAAGGAGGATCTGGGAAAGATTCACCCAGGAGCTGGAGTTTAGTATGGACCTTAGCAGATGAATACATTTCTAATAGGTAGAGAAAAAGAGGGTGGCATTTTATGCAGGAGGACAAGCATGAGGGTAGGGAAGCAGAAAAACTCAATATTTCTTCATCCAGGATTGACTTACATGGAGTAACTTACTCATCCCAGTTTGACCAGGACTGTCCTGGTTCTAGCATCGAAAATTCTGTGTCCTGGGAATCCCCTCCGTCTTTGGCAAACTGGGACAGTGGGTCACCCTATGTGACAAACGTATCAGTTTTAATAGAATAGAGTGTTTGTGCACATTGTTGAGGAAATGTTGAGAGTAAAAGTGGAAAAGAATTTTGGAGCTGGGGAGATGAGTTTGGAGCTCATGGGGCAGGCAATGGGAAGCCGTTGAAAGTTTTTGAGTAGAGGTTGCTGTGTGGAAACACAACAAGCCCATGTGAAACAGGGAAAGGCAATGTAGACCTAATGGTGGTAAAATACAGCATTGTATGGGGTAAACCATGGATGCCAGTGCAGCCAATAGTAGAGGGAGACTGATCAAACCTAGACGCATCTATCCCAGTCCTTTGAAATAGCTGCTGCCTCTTGAAACTAGCATCTTTCCCTCTCCTTACAGTTCTTCAATCCTTGGTAACATCTGTTGCCAACATTAGCTCTTAGAAGTGGGTAGACGTAAGTCACCTTCCACGCCTTTTCATCCAAAAAGAATTTATGAACCTCGGAGACCCAGGAAAAACCCCTGTCCTGGCTCCAAATCACATTTTCCCACCCCCTCAAACTTCTCTTTCCTCAGGCATGGACTTACAGGCTGCTTTTCTCTAGAATGGCAGGACCTGTGGTCAAGATCCTCTTGGATCCTTATGCACTTTGGTGGCCCCTATATGAGTACTTTTTGTCATCTCTTTTGGAAGTTCTACACTTATTAATTTAGTAGAGAGTCCTTGAAATAAAAGTGACTGCAGTGCCCATACATGCATTTAAATAGATGAGAAAGAAGTACCAGGGAGCCTAAGAGTGCCCTTAAGCCTTGGCGATCGCCAGGATCATCTATGTAAATTGCAGAAAAGGCAGCAGTGCTGGACAAAAACAATGAAAATAAACGCATGTGATAGCTTCTTCCTCACTGTGGTATATTTAGTATCAAGTACAACAGTCTTGCCATCAGAGGTCCTCAGCACTGCATGAACTAAACGGAGTGGGAACTAAGGCCACAGGCAAACTACTGTTCAACCGAGATAAGCAAACCAGGGCTCTAGTAGAGCTGAAAATTGTCCTCTGCTCCCACAGATATCCTGCCAACAGACGCGCACACACACACACACACGCCCCTGTTTTTTCTTTTTCAATTTCCAGAATGTATGAGCAAATTTTGTCTTAAAAATACAAGTTCCCTCCACAAATAATTGCCCTTGGTGCCTAGGAAGTTATATGTCTCCAGTTCTTTTCAAGAGTAAAGTCAAGTTTCACCCACAGGTCGGAAAGCTCAGCCCTTCCCAGCTCTCCTTCAAGCTTAGTTTCCTGGGTGAGGAGGAGACAGCGCCCTAGAATGGCGGCTGAAAGGAAGCTCTTCCAATGGAACCGCAGTCTGGACAATGAGATGGAGAGAAATCAGCCAGACTCGCTCCCGATCCCACAATGCTGTCTGGGGCGATAAGGATGGGAACAGAGAAAAAGAGTCCCTGGCCTTAGATTACACTACATTAGCAGTGGCAAAGGGAGGGCCCTTTCTGCCTCTTTTCTCCATTTTTTCTCTTCATTTCAATGTTGCTTATTTGGATTCAGATGGAGCTGGATTCAGTTCTGGCTACCTCAGTTACTACCTGTGGGAACTGGATATTTTACTTAAGTTTATCCGTAAAACAGGGAAACTCATTTCTTGGCAACCTGAAAGTTGCTATAGTGTTGTTACATGAAGTTACATACAAAGTACTTAGCAATACCTAGTATACAGTACCTAGGTACCTCAGTACCTAGTATACAGCGAGAGGTCAGACAAGGGAGCTGGAATTATTGTACCTTCGGCCTCTCTCTTCATCTTCTTTCCTCCTCTATTCCTCCCTCTCCTGCTCACTCATTTCATACCCCAACTTTGATCCCAGCCCTGAGAGGGCAAGCTGATCCCTGCTTTCACCTGTCATTGGTTTGTTTGATGGGCTGCCTCACAGAACCGCTCTTAGGAACCAAACTGGATTTGAAATTGAAAACCATCTGATATTCATGTGTAGCATAGACATTGCTTCGAACCTGGCTAGTTTCAAAAAAAAAAGATGGATATATGTTTAAAAAGCTCACAAGTTCTCTTGGGCACCAAATGGCTCTTTGGAAAGAATCCTGTCACAAGTTAAGCGTAAATGAACCAGAAACATAGAGATTAAATTCCTCCTGAAATACTCCTGAGTGTGGAAATTAAGGAAAAAGCAATTGCAAGATGTCTCCCGTTTTGCAGACCTGCATGCAGCTGGCTTCCCTTAAGGATTCCTGCTGAGCTGTGGGAAGAACTCGTCTGGCTCAGCCCAGCCTCCAGGGTACCCCTGAAGCCATGGGGTTACTTACTCCCGGGGTGGGGCCACGAAGGCAATTTGGTGGGGGAAACTTTCATTCCAACTACTTTTCCGGTAAAGCTCCTCTCTGGGGACTTCAGACTGGCACCTTTCACCATTGTTAAATTCACTTAAGATAAAAGCGACACCAGGCAAATGACAAGGCATGAGCCATTAAGGGATGAGCGTAAGCAGTGACTGACAGGGAGGCTCTGCTAAATGCTCAGCTGCCAGCCCCAGCCTCAGCAGGAGTCACTCGGAGCGCCTGCCCCAGCCAGTGCTTGACACACGTGAAAGATGCAATCCCAGCCTGTGGGCCTCAGCCCTTTGTTTCTAGGAGCCTAGGCCTCCAGGCCTGTCCACCCACACCCTGCCAGCCCTCCGTCGCAGAAACAGCTCCACGACCACACCAACAGATCGTTGCCTGATGAAGGTGAGGGGTTGCTCTCCAGTGGGTGCCTGCAGGTGGCAGGCCATGGACCACTGCATAGTCAAGAGAGAGAAGATGAAGACTGAACTGGTCAAACCATGAGAACACATCCTTTGTCAAGTCTCTCTTTTATCCCGTTGTTTTTCGGTCTTAGTTTAAAATCGTGTTGGCCATCTTGATCTTTTCTTGGGATGGTGTACAAGGAGACACACGGGGGCTCTTTGCTAAGATATGCTCACGACCTCATTCCACATCCCAGGAATCCTGCAGCCCTGGCTCTTGTTGAATTACTTGCTTAATAATTTTTGTGAAGGTGATTTATTTTATCGGAAAATATTTGAAAAATACGAAAAAATTTTAAAACCTACAAAGAAAAAGAAAAATAGCAATCACACAGAAAGTCCCCAGTTGTTAACATAGTCGCAGGGCTTCTGGTTGTAACACTGTGAGCTTGGGAGAGTTGCTTATCCCCTCTATGCTTTCCTTTCCTCATCTATAACATGAAGATAAGTCCAGAACCTACCTCATGGAGTTGTGAGCATTCCATGAGTTAAAAACATGAAGCACTTTTAGTTCCATGAGTTAAAAGCATGAAGACCCAGGGCAGTTTAAATACTTAACAAATGTTAGCAGTTTCGTGCAATGATTTTCGCCAACCTGTGATTGCCACTGCAGTTCCATTGGCTTAGTGGTTCTCTGCCTGGGGAGACTTTGCCCCCAGGAGACATTCGACAATATCTGGAGATGTTTCATTTAGGGTCACAAATTAGGGGAGGGGCTACTACTGGCATCTAGTGGGTGGAGGTCAGGAATGCTACTAAACATCCCACAGTGCACAGGATGGCCCCCACGACAAAGAATTATCTGGCCCCTAATGTCAATAGTGCTGAGGTTGAGAAACCCTGCATTAGATTAAGGCACAAACTGTGACAGATCCCAGTCCCTGCTTGCTCACCCTGAACTTCAGCTCCCCCTCAGGGCATGTCATAGTGTTTTCCATGGGTGCTGGGTGATAGCGTCATACACATGCTTGGAAACACAGCTCTCTTCTGCCACAGCCTCCTTTGCACTCCCTGCCACTGCCCTCCATGAGATGGCCCCTCTAGTGGGCACAATAGTCCTCCGTTGGTGCCACCATAGCCGAGTTGGAGGTTGGGGACACAGTGGACCAGTGGCCTTCTCCCAAACCTCTGAAGCTTTGTTACCTCGGTCCTGAAGTGGCATTGTGGGTACCCAGAGACTGGCAGTTTTTACCAACACAGCCTTCAGCTTCTTCCCCTAACTTCTCTCTCAAGTTTCGAAACCAGTCTCTCTGGCTGGGTTTTGGAACAGAGTCCATGCCATTTTTTGAAAAATTGGCACCTGAGCTAACAATTGTTGCCAATCTTTTTTTTTTTTTTCCTGCTTTTTCTCCCCAAATCCACCCAGTACATAGTTGTATATTCTAGTTGTGGGTCCTTCTAGTTGTGGCATGTGGGACGCTGCCTCAGCGTGACCTGACGAGCAGTGCCATGTCTGCGCCCAGGATCTGAACCTGAGAAACCCTGGGCCGCTGAAGCAGAGTGCGCGAACTTAACCACTCGGCCACGGGGCCGGCCCCAGAGTCCACGTCATTCAAATCATCGTCCTCTCTTTTTCTCTCCATCTCCCTAGGTATCTCCATCCCCAAAATGTCTTTCCCTTCCTTGGGCCCAAAACATAAAGATCTCACACATATATCAGTCTTATCAGCTCGTGCAAACAGAGCCTCAGGGGCAGCAAACCAAAGGGTCCACATCTTAGCACTTCTCTTTCTCTTGCTAGGTCAAACAAACTTATAGACAGAGAATTTTTTAAATCAAAATTGTGATTTTACTGTACACCTTGAGGCCTGAATCTTTTTTGTTTTTTAAAGATTGGCACCTGAGCTAACAACTATTGCCAATCTTCTTTTTTTTTCCCTGCGTTTTCTCTCCAAATCCCCCCAGTATATAGTTGTATATTTTAGTTGCGTGCCCTTCTAGTTGTGGCATGTGGGACGCCACCTCAACATGCCCTGACGAGCAGTGCCATGTCCGCGCCCAGGATCCAAACCAGCGAAACCCTGGGCCGCTGAAGCAGAGCGCGCAAACTTAACGACTCAGCCACGAGGCTGGCCCCAAGGCCTGAATCATTCACTAAACAAAATAGTATTAATGTATTCAAATGTCATGAAATTGTCTTCCACATCAAAATTTTATTGATTGTATAGAATTCCATTTCATTGCTATCTAATATCTTTGAGCCCATTCCTATTTTATTAGACAGTGAGGTTAATAAAGAAATAGTCCCTAATATTGAAAATTAAAAGATAATACTGCCCTGAATATCATTATAAAGCAGCTTTGTACACTTGTCTAATTATTTTCTTAGGATAAATTTCTAGAATATAATTTAAGAGTTTTGATACATATTATGGGAGAAAGGATTTAGGGACTTTGTCTTAAGCAGTAATGTTTGCCCATCATAAATACATCAGAATGGCAATCCAATATCCAGAATGACTGGGAAAGTGACACACTTTAGTCTTTGGGATGTTTTAGTTAGTAGAGAATTTCCACCTGCTAAAATCACATGTGGAAGGATTATTTCTAAATAACATGCTTAACACTAAATCCACAGAGCAAAATTCCATCTTCCCTTAATAATTCAAAAGGCACTCACAATGCTTCAAGTTCCTTAATATAACCTCACTTCTCAGTGTAGCATTTCAGATGATGTGTATAAAAGCTTTTTGTAGGTGACAAAAAAACTACAAAAATATCAAAATTTATTATTTCAGTTTTTAAATGGGGAGAAACTGTATTAACCAGATTCATCAAGAAATTACATATCTTGAAAACTTCTTTTTTGGACAAGTCCCTCGTGTCAATTTGTTTGCATGTCCTTTACCCCTTCCTCATAAAAGCAAAATAAAGAAAATGTGAAAATTCCTGTTGCTTCAGGTTTTTTTATTATGTTCCAGATGAATATATTTTACTATAATCTTGATATCTCCAAACATTGTTCAGTCATAAATTCTGCCCAGTATACCCCCGATGATAAAAATGGGTGATAACAGCAGAGAGGCAGCGCAGTGAAGAAAAAAATACTTTCTACTACTTGTGCCTTTATCAAGTAAGAAAATGAGAGATAGAGCCAGGACTACCCCTAACTAACTAGCCATGACCTTGGGTAAGTCTATTCTCCTTTCTGGAACATATTTTCTTCAAAGATAATGGAAAGGCACTATGTCTAAGATCTTTTTAAGCTCTAAAACTTCCATGATTTTGTGACTTGGCTTGTTTCTTTTGAAGGACTTGAACTTCTGTTCTCTAATTTTCTTGATAAATTGTTGACCTAAAAAAAAGCATTTTTCTTAGATAACAGGATGTCGAGTGGGACTTTTCCCATGTCTTGGAATGTTGGCTGAAGCCCCAAAGCTGAGAACAATGGATGAGAAGTAACTTCTCATTTTAAAGAGAGGAACTAGAAGCATCCTGTCAAAACGTACTCAAAGGAAGCAGAGCCTGTCCAGCAACCAGCAGCCTCATCAATGCCCAGCAGTGAATGTAAGACAGGTCCAGAGATTCAAATGGATGACTTGAGAGATTCATAGAAAGAAGATTTTTAGACTAACGAGGAGGACTGTGATATCTCTTCTCCACTTTCTTTCCTTTTCAAGGGTGGCTTCCTCCAAATCAAGTGATGGGGACCCAAGAGAAATATTCATAGAGATTGAGGGTGCCCATGAGAAGTGGAGAAGAGTCTCTCCCAGCCAGTATCTCCCAGAAATATCTTCCAGGATATTTAGGAAGTGTCAACTTGTGGGCTCCACGGGTGAAGGAAGGAGATAGGGTGAAAGGTTCCTTGAGACTGTATGTGAAACTCATGACATATACGTGCCTGCTCTAGTACGTGTTCCCCCACTAGAATTCAGGGGGCTAGAGACCAGCTGTGGCCATGTGCAATGGTAGGGTGAGGATAGGAGAGAGAACAACAGTAGGCAGCTACCCACACCAACACCCATTGGTATGACAAGCATGAACAAGTTTCCTATGGCCACTTGGGAGGTGCCTGGGCTTGAGTTACCATACAAGAGGGCACACCATCAGGGCAAGAGTTCTTCAGGAGTAAGATATATGGGGAGACTAGACAGCCAAGCTTAGCCAAGAGAGGGTTGCAGTGACACCAGTGACATGAAAGTCTTCCTCTCTTTATTTAATCCCCCTTCCCTTGGCTTGCTAGTGCTGTCAAGTAGATCCCAACTCCTGGTGACCCTGTGGACAGCAGAGCAGAACCCTGCCCAGTCTTTTCGTGCCATCCTCTCACCTTCCGGATCTGTATCAGACAATGCTCCGAAACTCCACAGCTATTCACAGGGTTTTCATGGCCAATGTTTTTGGAAAGGGCCAGGTCCTTCTTCCTAGTCTGTCTTAGCCTGGAAACTTCGCTAAAACCTGTCCAACATGGGTCACCCCACTGGTATTTGAAATACTGGTGGCATAGCTTTCAGCATCACAGCAATGTGTAGCCATCAAAGCATGAAAATTGCCAGACGGGTAGTGTGGTTCCCTGACCGGGAAACGAACCCAGGCCATGTCAGTGAGAACACTGAATCTTAATCACTAGACCACCAGAGCTGGCTTTCCTGTGCTTAGATCCTAAGATATGCAGAAAACAAAGTGAGGAGTGAAGGATAAAGAATGGAAGACCATATCATGCCTCTTCCCCAGCTGCAGGTGCTTGGTGAGTAAGGCAAGAGTTAAAGAGAGGAAAGAAGTTACGGATTGCATCTGAGATTCAAGTTTTAATATTAGACTGGATTGGACCTTTTAACACTTTAAGGGGAGAAATAATTAATTAAATGACCCTATTTAGAACTAAAAGTAAACAAATAAGCCAGGATCTGCCTGAGATTCCATGAAGTCACGGGAAAAGAGAGTATAACTGAGCAAATGTCATGAGTGGTGAACTCCGCCAAGTCGACAGGAAAATAAATTCAAGGTGTCTATGATTAACGATGCTTCAAGGACCAATATCTTTTGTTTCTGCATTTTTATAGCTGAGAAAACTGATACATGGACTATGATCCTTTAACCAGGAATCTGCTTCACCTATCATATATACTAACAGTATGTGGTTATTTTTTTCTGAACACATTGTTCTGTGTTTCCTTTTCTATGACCTTCTTTACTTTCACAAGTGTGATATTACTCTAAAATACTAATTTCATGGTAACAACAAAAATCATCAAATGTCATTTCTTGATTAAATATATAGAGGAAGGTTTATGACAGGGTAGTGAGAAAAATCTGTCCAGAATAGAGTAATGTTATATTGTTATTCTAGAATTGTACAATACAATTCTATTGTGTAGAATTGTTACTTTCAATGAATTGCTTCTTCAGTTATATGAGAAATTTAACAAACAAGAAATGAACACTCTTTAGTTACTTATATCTGTATAAGCTGTGTAAAAAGAAATCTATACTTTTCAAAGGAATTACTTTATAAAATTGGGTTTGTGAAAGTTACAGCCTTTGAAGATAGACAGAAGTTAAATTCCTGGCTTTACCCCTTACTAACTATATGACCAGGGCAAACAATTTGGTCTATCTGCACTTCAGTTTCCTCAACTGTACAAGAGGACTACTAATATTTATTTCATTGAATTGTGAGGATTCAATGAAACTGCATATATCATGCACTGACTCAAAGTACACAGTCAATACATTTGTGTCCTGCTCTCCCTCTGCTCTTGGATCCTAAACACAAGTTTGCCTAATTTCATTTGTTTTAGTTTGAACTATATATATTTATACTTATTGTTACGTGGGTATATATATATATATATATATATATGTATTATGTATGCATACACACACATATTTTACCTAACTAGATTTTTAATAATTATGAACATAGTCTGTAATCTTTATTGTAAGTCAAAGAGAAGTGTAATGACATGTTTAATGACTTTACTACCTCCAATCCCACCCTCTTGAAATACCCAATGTTAGCATTTTTAGGGGAGCACTCTTTCATACCCTTCTCTTTGTTCATACAAACATTTTTTACACTTTACTCTGAAAATTCTTTTTTTCCCTTAAAAATATATATTTTGGGGGCCGGCCCCGTGGCTGAGTTGTTAAGTTTACATGCTCTGCTATGGCAGCCCAGGATTTCACCAGTTCAGATCCCGTGTAAGGACCTAGTACCACTCATCAGGCCATGCTGAGGTGGCATCCCACATAGCACAATCAGAGACACTCACAACTAGAATATACAACTATGGACTGGGGAGCTTTGGGGAGAAGAAAAAGGAAAAATAAAATAGAAGACTGGCAACAGATGTTAGCCCAGGTGCCAATCTTTAAGAAAAAAAATATATCTATATATTTTGGACGTATCTTAGGCCAGTACACGTAAATCATGGTTATTCTTTATCGCAGCTATATAATAGTCCATAGCCTGATGTTCCTGTTTTGTTTAACTTCTCCTTTTCATTGACATTCAGGTTGCTTCCAACTGTTTGCAACCTTCATGAATGCTGCTGTGAACACCCACATATGGGAATGACGCCCACTGGGGTTTTGATTTCTGAAGTCTAGAAGCCCCACAGAGGGACTGCTGAGGCAAAGAGTGTGTGCATTTTCATGTTAATAGATATTGACTTAGCCTGTAAATGCATTAGGCAAGTTCACTATGTAAAAACAAAACCAAACCAACAAAGAACTCAAAGAAACAAAATTCAGTGAATTCTATAAAGCAAAGGCAGCTTTTTATGTACCAAGCCTTCAATGGACTTGTCTGGTAAATTCAAAACATGAGAGATTTCTGCTTCTTTGAGTGAGGAAACTTTCCGTGCTGGAATGGGTATGGTGAATGGCTCAAGGGAAGTTTAATAATGCATTGTCAATTTCGTGTCCAAAGCAGAGCTCTGGTCCTCTGAATAATTTCTTTCCCTCTGGCCATTTGCCTTTGCATGTGGTATGTGAGCTGCTTGCTGCGTTGGAAACTGCTCCTGATGTCACTATGCCAGCTCTTCCCATTTAGAACAAATCCAGTCTTTGGGTCACTGGGAAGTCACATGTCACATGTCACAGACTGTCAGCTTTTCTCTCCCATCACTCCTTATTACTTAAGGGTGTTGGCTGAGATCCCAACATCTTTATCTCTTAGGGGGTTAGAAGCCTGGGCAGTTTCTGTGTGTCTCTCTCTCCTTTCTTTTCCGTATCCCTCCACCCTAGTCATTATCTTTGAGGAAGATCTTGCTCAGTGAGTCTCAGAAATATCTAACCCTTCGGAGATCTTGATTCCAATACTGATAACATCAACACCACCAGGATCAATGGAAAAAACCCATCTATATCTGCATATGACTCTGGGCAAAGTATAATGTGGGCTCAGCCATGGAAGTTGGGGTGTCATGTTCAAAAGAATCATCGAAATCATTGTCCTCTCTGACTTTCTGCAAGCATGGGGACCTAACATCTGGGAAGTTATTTCTTCTTAGTTTTCCTCTTTTAGAATAATAATAATAATAATAACTTCATAAATGCTTCTTATATACCACCTGCTTTGTGAAGCACTTGTACATTACCTTGTTTAATCCTTACAACCACCATTTTGGATGAGGAAAATCATGTTCAAGGATGTTAGGTAACATTGTCATGTATCACAATTGCAAATGGTAGAGTCAGATTTGAACCTAGAACCATATTCCTTTGAAACTCATGTTCTAATCTAACCATCATGTAATGGTGTTAGAAGACAGAAGTCCTGCACAGAGCTAATGTAGGCAGAACATGGCAGGACTGGGTTTCCCAGTCGCATTGGCCAGGAGTGTCATGAGGAGAAGTTTCCAGCATGTGCATAGTTGGGCAAAAGTGTTGCATGGTAATGACAGCAGCATGGGCAATATTTATCATATAAATTCCATTGCTGGATAATCAATTTCAAAGGCATTAAAAAGATCAAAATGTTTTTTGTGATGAAACAGTGATAATGCTATTTCTCTGAGTATTTTTAAGGAAACTCAGTATCTTATAGTGTCCCGGGATGAAAGAATTTCAGATACTCACAAATAGAGGAGACTTTGAAGTCTTTTTTACCCTTTTATTTGATTCTTAATTCTTGTATTGCACATCCTTGAAATCTGTCATGGATCATCTATTTGGAATTCTCCAGCAGTGGGGATCTCAATTTAACATGACAGAGAAAAGGAACCAGACACGTAAATAGACAATTGCAATCAAATTTGGTGAATGTTATGAAAGAGCTATGTATAAGTTACTAGGGAGTGTGGAAAAGGGACCCTGCCTAGAGGAGGAGGGATTCAAAAAAGGCTTCTGAGGGAATATGATAGTTTGTTGGCTCTTGAAGGAAAGAAGTGAGGCCGGCAAAGCAGCGGGATAGTAGGGGAAAGAATGGAGCTAATTCAGAAAGCTAGAAGCAGGCAGAAGGACCAAGTATTCAGCAAGCATGTGAATCATGTTACAGGTATCTCAGTGCAGCTGGATCATGGACTGTGGATGGAGGAGTGTTGACAGATAAGGCAAGGCTCTGTCTGGAAAAGTCTATCCCGTGTTGATAAGTTGGGGTTTTATCCTGAAGAGGAAAGGGAGTCATTGAAAGCTTTTAAAGGAGAGACAGAATCAAATCTGCATTTTTGAATGAGCAGTAGAGGGCAGCAGTATGGACTATGGGTTAGAAGAGGATAAGAATGGAATCTGGGAGATCATAAGGAAGCTACGGCAGGGCTTGACAAAGAAGGCAATGAGAGAGGACAGACAGCAGTAGTTTCCATCACTATTTAGCAGTTAAACTTGAAAGGATTTGGCGATAATGTAGGTGTGGCATGGGTAGAGAGTAGGAGACGTAGAGGATGATGCCCAAGTTTCTAGCTTGGGTACCTGTATACATAAGGCAGAAGAACCCAGGAGGAAGCAGAGTTGGTTCTATCCCATCCCATACAAACTCTAGTTGTAAAAGGCAACTCTTTTTGTATTGATCTGACAACTACTGCCCTGTAACATTCTCAGTGTTGGTCTTAGTCTGTCCTCCGTTATTATGGAGAGAATATTATTTTGTAGATGCACTAAGTTGCAAGTAAATGGAGACTCATACTTGATGGACTGCTTAATAAGCCAGATTTTATTCTCTCTCTCTTTGTGTGTGTATATATATATTCATATATTATATATATGTATTAATATATATTAATGTATATTTATATGTTTCTTTGAGATCCTAGAAAACAAGAATTCTATCACTCCAAGGGTTCATTCCCATGATTATGCTTAATATCCAAATAACAAGGTTACATCCTGAGATTTTATAAGGAATAAGTAAACAAAAGTTCAGCCAGCACTTACACTGAGAGGCAATGGATAAATTGTGAAAAACTAATCTAGCCCCATCCTTCCCCTCCATGCACTGGCCTTTTTGTTGCCGAGTGGTGTATGTCTTGCCATTTATCCCACTATAATGACTAGGAGGCCGACTGCAGCTCTGTTCCTGATACGATACTCCCTGTTTCACAAAAGCCCTTGGGATAAGAGAATCAAATATAGAATTTGCTGAAGGGCACAAATATCAGCAGTATTCAGCTATCCAAATCCAACCTAATGACATTCGGCTAAATCTGAGATGTCAAAGATGCGTTTCACCCTCAGTGACAACTGTTACTGCTTTTTTCCTTTTCCCATACAGACTTTTTTCAAAAGGAGGATATCTTTTGACTTGGTCAGTTACCAAACCTCACTCAAGGAAGATACATGAAGAATGAAGTGGTTTTGTATAGAGATGCAGTTTGTGAAGGTTATACCAATTGGTCGTGCCAATATGCCTCTCCCTTAAGAAATCAGTGTAAACTCAAGCTGCACAGTCTTTTCTTCCTTCCCAGCAGATCATTACTCATACAGCAAAGTTGCAAGCATGTCTTATTTTAATAGGAGTAAGCGCAGATATTTCTCATTCTTATATTGAGCCAGTATCATTTTTCAAATATATGAGAAAATTGCTTTTAAATACAGTCCCATGAAATTAAAAAATGTTGTAAAACATCATCCAAGGAGGTAGATTTAAAGACGGTGGAGTAATGATATTTTCACCTAACTCCCCTCCTTTGAAATTAATTTTAAAAAATGAAAGAATAAAAAGGAGAGAAAGCATTTCCTTTAATAAAATAAGAAAACGCCACAAGCTCAAATCACAAACTATAAAACACATCCACCTAATAATGTTAAGTCTGGGATAAGATGATGGGACACAGGAATGCCAAATACATGACTTCTTAGAACATAAATAGTTTACCAATGTCCCCAACCCTCCTTGCCAAGGAAGTCTCCTTGTGGCCTCTGGGTGAAGGAGGGAGAGCAGAAAATTGTCAGATTGCAACGTGGAATGCCTGTGAATTAAAGCAGACAGTGCCCTCCCGTTTTTCTTTTGGAGGGCCAAGGTTGTAATGGATTTATACGCACTCCTATGCTAAAGATCTTAACCTTTTGTCTGTTATATGGGTTGAACATTTTCTTCCAGAATTTCTAAGTTTATTTAAATTTTTCATATAATTTATTTGTTTTTGGTGCTGCTTTTATTGGAGGCGAGGGGAGAACAAGGAGCTTTTTAGGGAGTGAAACTAAAATGCTTTCCAACCTTTGGTGCTATGTTTAGAAAATCTTATCCACCGGGATGGTTTTACTGAAATGTTAGTGCATCTGAAATTCATCCTGAAATTTACCTTTTCCAAAAAGTTAACTAATTAACCCAACAATGAATAAAACAGCTTTTCCACTGTCACCTTTATCATATATTAACTTATTCTATATATTCATGTCTATTTTTGAACTTTTGAATTTAGTTTTGTAAGTCTTTAAAGTGGTGGTGCAAGACTGGGTATTCTTAATGAAGAATTGTTAGATCTGGTAGATGCTGAAAACGGCATTGTGATTGTATTAAAAAAATCAAAGTGGATACTATAGTATTTAAGGGTGTTTACAATGTACTTTAGCAAAATTAAAATGGGGTAAAAAAAATGAAGCAAGTATGAAAGAAAAAGTTGATTGATGAAGCTGAGTGGTAGGCATGTTCAGAAATGTTCATAATAATTTTTTCTTTTTAAAGTTTAGGTTGACACTTTATGGCAACCATCTTGGATTCTCTTTGCTCTCCAAAATTTGAAGACTGGTTCCTTTATTTTAATCTATATTATCACTTTCTACCTGAGTTGGCCCTTCTTCTCAGCAATGGTACCCAATCCTCTCCTTTCACCTTTCTTGCTTTGGCCTCTTGGCAAACTGCCAATGCTGCCCACCATCCCTCGACTTGAAGCAGCTGGTATGAAGTTGGCTGCTGCCCCATGGGCTGTCCTCCAGAGAGAAAGAAGGGGAAATTTCTGGAGGTCCCTGATTGGCCACTTTCCCCCAATTGTTCCTCCCAAACATTACCACTCCCCACTTCTTGGTCAGACAAAGACATAAAGGTATCTTTCAACCAAATATTCTTTATTATTTTTCTACATTTATTTGCAGAAAGCAAGAAACTGATTATCTATTAATCATAATTTTATGCCCCCTTATTAATACATGTAGCCCATACTTCCTTAATCCTCCTGCTTTTTCCTTCAAGATTTCAAAAACAAAATTCCACCCCAGTAAGCGTTACAATGAATCTTGTAGAATTTACTAAAGAAATTCCTGGGGCAAAACGTTCCACTAGAAACATCGCCACAGGGGGACAAGTTGCTTCTCCCAAGCATTTCTTCCAGCCCACCAACCACTGGATCTCCTCTTACTTTCTTCCTTTTGTTGTCCTCTTATTATCCTAATTTTACAGATTGCCAAAGGAAAATCATAATAAAGTGGTAAAACTGAAGTGGCAGTAGACTAGAACCTTCTTCCTATAATAACCCCAGATGAAATTTTTTGTAGGCCTTTTGCAAACTACTTTGCATGCATTTTTACTTAGTCCTCAAAGTGCTCCCATGCAGTATATATTATTATACCACCATTTTACACATGTACATACTGAGGACCAGGGAGGTTAAATAAAGTTGTCCTGAACCACACAGCTAATAAGTGTCAGTGCAGAGACTCAGACTCAGCTCTGTCTGAATTCAAAGCCCATGCTGTTGAACATCGTCCAGCACCGCCCCACAAATCCTCATTTATTCAGGACTCACATGAATATTAAACACTCTTCCTCCCCAGTCAGGTCTGTCCCTTGCTGCTGGGTGAGCGACCGTGCTGTTAGTCACCACTGTGGAAAGAAACCTTTGTGACAGTTAGTGGTCTCCATGCATGTAGGAAACTCAAAATAAAGCAAAATGGCCTATTTGCATAAGTACAATCTGCTCAAATGTCAGCAAACACAAGCGAGCCACAAATTTGAAGATGAGGCAAAGGAGGATAAAACACCACTACTTGCCTCCCATCCACTCTTGTCTCAAAGCCTCCATCCTGGACTCTGGGACCTGCCAGGGAGCACATTCTGCCAGACGAGCCCCAGCTAGACAAACGTTGTCGTTTGACTTCAGCAGATCACTCTGCTCCAAATCAGTTCCCGATCCAGGCTTGACACCCAATCATGAGTGGAATTTGTTTTGACATGTACCTGGCTGTGAAAGCCAAGTTCTCGCCCCCACCCCTGCCCTGCTTGACCCCTATAGCCTCATATGTCAGAATGTGACAACCTAGGTGTCAGCTGTAACACCAAGTGCATGGAGCAGGAGAAAGATGGGCATTGACAGCAGAGGCTGTGGTGCCTGGTTCAAGCCTGACCCAGGACAGGGCTCCTGCCTGGTTGTGGGGTGCTGGGGTCCAGCAGCCATGCGTCAGGGATGCTGGGGCTGCACAGCCCCCTCAGTTGGCTGCCATGGGGTCTAGAATGCCACTGCCAGAATTTTTCCTTTGCTTAAGCATTATCCTCTCCTCATAAACTCTGAGTCACTCACGGTGAATTTGGACATCACATAGCATTGTCCCTGCCTGGAAGAACCCAGGGGTACAAAACTGTAGACATAAGGGTACCAAAGGCAAGACAATTCAGTTTTGCCTAAGACTGCCCCTAGAGACAAAGTAGGAGGAGAACATTCGCAACAGGAGACAGAGACCAATTCTGACTGAGTGTGTAGTACCTACCAGCCCTGAATTAGATGCTTCACCAAAGTCATATAATTTTATCATCACAACAATAACGCAAAGCTCAAAAGGAACCTGCTCAAGGTCACATCCCTATTTGGTAATGGACCCTGGAATCTGGCCCCTGGCACTGCACAGCATCCTTTCTTTCTGTTACACTTCTCCAGCTGGGGCAAGGCGAGCAGTGTCAAGCACACTAGGTAAGTTCTCAGTTCTTTGCATTCTCTCTCCTGTCCAGAACCCCAGAGATGGGAAGGGATGGTCAAATTCAGGGTCAAATCAGCCTATCTACTTCCTAAGCCTGCAGGATCCTGTGACAGCTGGAAGGCTCTCCTTCTCCATAGACATCCAAACCCCTCCTGGGACTATTCAGGGTCTGCATAATGAACCAGGTAGAAGCTTCCAGCTCCATGAGGACACGTTCTTACCCCGATGGTGCCAGGGCCAATGCTGGGCATAGAGTGGTGATG
Organism: Equus quagga; assembly: GCF_021613505.1. Lineage (NCBI taxonomy): Eukaryota > Metazoa > Chordata > Mammalia > Perissodactyla > Equidae > Equus > Equus quagga. Next base: position 30,593,777 of record NC_060279.1, on the reverse strand, counting down.
GCAAGCTTGAGAAGATGATGAGTCAAATGCTCGCAGGCACCTCCTGCTCATCTTTACCGACTTTGCTGACAATATAAATGGCATCACAGAATATTGTATTCCCAGGTTTTGGGATTTTAAATCTTTAAAAACATTGAGGACTGTCATGTAATCTCCAATGTTTTATTTTGTCAAGCAAAGATATAAACCACCCCCTCTTATTATCACTATAATTTCGTAAAGAAGGGAATTTCAAATGCCAACAATGCAGGAAAGACATCACCTCATCATAAAAGACAGGTTTTTTCCAAGAAAGGAAGTTGACAAACTTCTGTTGACATATGTGTATATTTCATATTTTGTCACAGATGTATGAAAATATCAGCAACCACCAGCACGAGTTCTTAGACTAATATTGAGTCTAAATGATGAAGATGGAAAGACCCTAGACTGAGAGTCAGGGTACCGGGGGTCAATCTCTAACCCCACTGCTAACAATCTATGTGGCCTTGGGCAAGTCACATCATCTCTCCAGTACTGTGTATCCCATCCCATAGGATGCAGTAATAGTACCCATCTTAGAAGGTCACTGTGAGGATTAATTGAAATAATGAGTGCAAAGCACTGATGGGGAAATTTGTCAATTTCCTTATTAGTTAAATAAGAGAATTAGGTGAAATGAACTTTGAGATCCCTTCCAACTCCCTATGATTTCAGGAAAGCAGCTCAAGCCCTTGGCTGGGCTGCAGAGCATGGACCTCAGACAGAAAATACTTTCTCAGAGACGGAGTGACCCTCAGAGAGAAAGTGTCTCATAAGTCCCAGGACAGATCAAATTTTGGGTGAATCCCAGGAAATTCTCAGGCCCTCTTTCACTGATGGTCTTTTCCTGATCCTATTTATATACAAATAAAAGCACCAAACACTTGTGCTGTGCTTTGGCGGAGGTGGGGCCCCAGAGATAGCCGTGGCAGGTTGCCCACCTCAGGAAGCTGAGGTCAGGGTCAGGAGATAAAACATGAGGATATGAAAAATTAATTAACAAATGATTTCTACAGCATAGCAACTACACTTAATAATACTGTATTGCATATTGGAAAGTGGCTAATAGAATAGATCTGAAAAGTTCTTATCACTAGAAGAAATTTCTGTAACTCTGTATGGTAACAGATGTTAACTAGTCATTGTGGTGATCATTTCACAATATATACAAATATTGAATCATTATGTTGTATGCCTGAAACTAATGTAATGTTGTATGTCAATTATATCTCAATTTAAAAAAAAACATTTCAACCAGACCACATAACTGGTTTTGAGTTCACTGTTTATATCAGGATGTCCAAATCTGATTCTATCTTTTCCACTCTCTTTTCAGACTGTGACACTCTCAAGAGTGTCGAATGTCAAGAGAGCACAGGGGAAGCAGGCAGGCGCAGGGCATGTGGTATGTGCCATGCTCGCACACGTGTGTGTAAAGGATGAGGCAGTGGGATGTCTTTACTCCCCTCCCACCCCCACCCTTCCACCTCTGCCTGCCTCAGGGCTTCATCCACATGAGACCCACCAGGTGCAAGAGGCCCTACATGCTTCCACATTGTCAGTGGGGCAGTAGCCATTGTCTTACACTCGTTTGCTCTCCTGTACGTGCAGAGAGATTTACATGTTAGGTGTATAAGGCCAGAGGCAGCTCTGGCAGGAGACACATTTTCCAAAGCTCAAAGAATGATTTAAAAGCACTACAGGCATAATTCATCGAGCACCAGGCTGGATGCAGGTGCATTGGTGGCACCTGCCTTGGCCTAACCATTGGACTTCATCTTGTCTCCAAATCCCATTGTCACAAAACCCAGCCCAAGTCTAGCCCCTTGCATGAAGAACGTAGTTAGGGATAGTCCTGCCAGCCTCAGGAGGTTCTGGAAGGCTGACCATCATGTAAGGAAGGCAGTGAGTGCAAGTGTGTGTGTGTGTGTGTGTGTGTGTTCATATTACCCTTCAGGGAAGAGCGAGGGCAATCTGGGTGCAGCTTACTGAAAGACCCCAAGTATCAGCATGTTATCAGATAATGTTGTGAAGGTCCTCTTCCAAAGTGGAAGCGCAGCTGATGGTCAGTATGCCCAAGGGAAGTGGCTTTAGAAGCTCCCACTCGGAAAGGAAGATTGAGCAGGGCACAACTCACAGCCTTACCACTAACTTCTGCCAGACCCCTTAACAAGCACAAAGAGGCTGCATTCAGCCTTACACATTCCCACACTTGGAAATATGTGTTAAGCAGCTCAGGGATGCATGAGTCTGTGGAGGTGGGAGAGGGCAGTGGTGGAAGTTTGAAACAGATAACAGACCTAGAGAATGTTTTGTGGCTGCCAACATCCGGTTTTCCACCTGTTTCTTTCTTTCTTTCTTCCTTTCTCTTTGCTGAGGAAGATTAGCCCTGAGCTAACATCTTTGCCAGTCTTCCTCCACTTAATACGTAGGTCACTGCCACAGCATGGCTGACAAGTGGTGTAGATCCGCACCTGGGATCCGAACCCGTGATCCCAGGCTGCCAAAGTGGAGCACGCCAAACTTAACCACTACACCACAAGGATGGCCCCTCCATCTGTTTTTTAAAGTTAAAGCTTGAAGCACATCTAGGGAGGGCAGGAGGCAGGTTTCTGAGCCCTTGCCTCACCCACCCAGGGTCTCTCCTTTTTTATTATCTGCGCATGTGAAACAAGGGCTTTTAAACAACGTTCAGCAAGTTTGATCGCCTTTTTCTGAACAGCAGAGATAGTTTCTGTGAGAGCCATCACAATTCAAATGGCATGCAAAGAGGTGTCTGCATAGCAATAGAATAAAATGATCAAAAAGATGAAACAGTTCAAGTGGTGCACAAACCACGGCCCCTCCCCCATCTCAAGCTCCCCCCTTTTTCCCAGGAACTGACTTTTACAATACTGCAGGTCTCAACAGGAGATCTGCTGAAGATGCAAGAGTGAAGTTTAATAGGGTCTGCTCTGTGCTTGATCACCTTTCTACCAGTGGGAACACCTAGCATTGGAAAGAATGACAGATCATGCATGTAAAAAGAGAAAGGAAAGGCCAACAGGGTGAGCATCCTGGGACAGGCGGCATGTTGGTAAGAAGTCCTCCACTGGAGCAGGGAGGGCACCGCCAGAACCTGCCAGGGCTGAATTGCCACAAAAAACCCCATCTTCCCTGGAGTGGATTACATGGGGGAACAGGCCTAGAAGTGGCTTTGTGCAAGTCAGAAAAAGCCAGAAAAAGTATGTATATGACACACACATTGAGCTGGGGCTGATCTGTCAGGCATTGTCTAGAGCACTGTGTTAGTCAGGGTTCTCCAGAGAAACAACCAATAGGAGATATAAAATACACACACACACACATACGTATACACATGTATATCTATATATAGATAGATATGAATATATATGTGTACATGTATATACTATGTTTGAGAAATGCATAACCAGAATCATCTGGATGCCAAATCTGTTCTTCCCTGCTGCAATTGGCAACAGCAGCACTACCACCTGACCATATCAGGGTCATTTACCCCTGGCTCCTTTCCTTGCTTGCTGGTCTTTTGTCAAAGAGCCCAAAGTGCCCCGACAGTAGCTGTAGCTTACAGTTCAGTGGGACTTGCTCTATCTCCTGGGCTAAGCATTCTTTCTTTGTGAATGAGACTTCCAGACCCACAGAGACTGGAGTAAGGGGAACAGGATGCACAAATCCCCTAAGTCAGTCCCTGGGAGTGATGGAAGTGGGTCACTTCGACTGCTACTCCTTGGTCTCAGATTCATGTACTGTACATATCAGGGACACAGCATTATATAATGGTCATTGATTTAGGATATACAATGTGTTCTGGAAGACGAAGCCCTGTCACTGCGAGGTATCATTTCCAACCTGGTGTCATCTTTAAAAATCTATTTTATTGCTCTGTCACACTTGTAGAATCTCGATGGTATTGAACATCGTAGGAAAAGTGGACCGCATGGTCATGTGCTCACTGCCACTTCTTTGCTATAAAGTGGGTTGCTTGGTCCAACGTGAAATTATGTAGAATCCCATGTCAGTGGATCATAAGCTTTAGAAGCCCTCAAAGAGTGGTACCAGCTAAGGCCTTAAAGGCAGGAAAGGCAAACCAAATGTGGGATATCTGTTGATTCCACTGAAGATTAATTCTTCCCTCCTAAAGATAGAAGGGATCTCATATTGTCAAGTTACTACCAAGTAGTTGGTTTGTCTCCTTGAGATGGCGCCATATTGGAGGGGGAAAGGGCTCGGGTTGGTCTATGTTGCTGCATCAACATTTGGCAATGGCAATATCTAGATTGGGTTTGGTGAGTGGGAGCCCATGCATGTTCCCTGCCACATGGACATTTCATTTATGTGCTCAGGGTGCCAACACTGGGTTGGCCAATGAGAAAAACAGGCTGATGACAACTATTTGAGTCATTCTGTCTATTTGGTTGTTTAGTGCCTCTTCTGTGGTGTATGCTATCTGGGGCGCATTAAGTGATGCAAACATCTTCATTCTTTGTGTCCACTCCCATAAGTCCATCCACATGTATCCTTCTCAAGTCTCCTTGTCTCCAATCTTGATATCTTTCTTCTTCCAGGCTCCTGACCACTAGCCAAGCCATTCGCCACTCCCCATGAGTCTCTATGTAGTTTTACCTCAGTCCACCTTTTTCCACACAAAGTAGATGGCCAGTGGGTCACTCAAAGCTCTGCCAATTGGAAAGATTTCTCCTCACCATCATATTTCAGAGAATTAGCTGAGAGGGGCTGTAGTCCAACTCTATCTATTTGGGACATGCACCCACATACTAAGCTCAACCTTTTTGTCCTCAGTCATCTGATAATAAGGAACTCCTCTATCAGCCAAACATATGAGCTGATGGAGAGGCACTGGTGCAACAATGGAGGACAACATGGGAGTCTGGACAACTGCTCATGCAGTTTACAGTGTCCTCTGGCTGCTGCTCTCTGATCCTGTTTGTAGCACTTCCATCTTATAATGACAGCTGCTAAGTCCACTCTGTCTTAAAATTTGGTGGTCTGACTAAACCTAGCTCATACTAGGCTGTCTGGTCATAAGATCACTTGATATCCCACGGTCAGGTATTCCATGTATCCTAGGTCCCAGTAGTACACCCAAACTCTTTTTTAAATGAAGTATAATTCTCTGATGAAGAGGGCCTGTTCTTGTTGCATAATTTTATGGATCTATATTGTGATGTTCTCCTTATGGCTTGCCATAAGCTCCACAGAGTATCTCTTCCCTTCATAGGTACCTAGAATATCAGGGGTACTGCTGCTTCATAGGGTCCAAGTTTCAGGGCTGCTTGCATAGAAACCTGAAATTTTTGTAGATCTCTTTCTTGCTCTGTGCTCTACTCAAGGATATAAATTTTCCATGTTACTTGACAAATGATGAGAGCATTATTCCTAAATGTAGAATTTGCTACCTCCAGAACCCAAAGAGAATTGTCAGGCGTTGCGATTCCTTCTCAGTGGTGAAAGGTATGAGCTACAATAATTTGCCATTATCTTTGGAAAGGAAGTCTCAATATGCCCCACACCACTGAATCTTAAAACATTCATTGATATGCCAGGCTCCTGAATATTCATAGGCTTTATCTCCCACCCTCTGAAGCATATATATCTTATTCAAAGCCTCCAACAAACTTGCTACTTCTTGCTCATCTAGTCAATTAACATTACTTCATCAATATGTTGGATGAATGTGATGTTCTTTGGAATTACTAGACAGTCTAAGCTCCTTCAGACTATATGATGAGAGAGAGTAGAAAAATTAACATAGCCCTGGGACAAGATCACGAATGTACTTTGTTGTCCATTCCATGTGAATGTGGACTGCTTCTTGTCCTCCTTCTTGATAGCAATGGAAAATAACATATTTAGCATATCAAAGGCTGCATGGCATATACCTGATGCTCTAACAAATTTGCTCTGGCAAAGACATCACACATGGATCAGTGGCTGCAACTGGAGCTACTTCTTGGATGAGTTTTCAGTAACACACTGTCATCCTCTAGGATCCTCTGGATTTTGCAGGGACCAAACTGGTGAATTACATGAGGATATGATGAGGTTTAATTTATTATTTTGGTAGGGAAGTGGGGATTAGAGGAAGAGAAGTTTCAGAAGCTTACATTTGGTCTTCCCCATTACAATAGCTCTTACCCCACAGCCCAGGGAACCTGGTGAAGTTTCCATAAACTACCAAGAACACATATTTCAATTATTTATTCAGGAATTGAGGAAATTACCAAGTATGGGTCTATGGACTCAATGAATGTGCTGTGAGCCAGAGCTAGGACCCCTACTCTGACAACAAGACCATGATGATTATCTGGGTCCCAGATATCAATGTCAGCTTGAGACCTGTGTCTAGTAGTCTTCAAAAATGTTTGGGTAGTCCTCTTCCCCGAGTATATGCTTACTGAGTAAGTGGCCAAGGAGCTTTTGGGAAGGGAATGGGAGGATCATTACCATATACACAAACTACAATATTTGAAGGGTCTTTCCACCTGGGCACCCAGGATTTCCTTCTGTCAGTGGGTTCTGGATCTGAAAAGTGACTCATGTCTGGAAGCTGGGAAATACACCTTGACTTTTAATTGGGGTGGGCTGGCCCCAGCCTCCTGATCATGTGTCCTTAGTTTCTTTGATCATATAGATTAAGCAATACTCTTATTGGCTGGCCATCTGTCTCTTTCCTAGAGATGCCATGTTTTACTAATCATCTCGATGGCTCTCTAAGAGTGTGATCCCCATGGCTGCATTCCAAGCTTGTCACTCATTATGATAATAATACCTAGAGTCAGTGAGATGGGGTGATCCAGCTTCTAGGAGACCTCTAGGCATGCGTGATTCACTATCTCCTGAGATAGCTTATTCCATCATTAGACATCCAATTTTGTGGAAATCCTTTCTTACGAAGCAGAAATATGCTTCCTGGAATTTCTATCCATGCAACCATACCTTTAGATATCTGAAAGTAGCTACCATGCAAATCCTCTCACTGATTTCCCTCACAGTGACTAATTCCTCTTGCTTCTAGACTAATCTCAACAGAGTCAGGCCTTCACATTCACCAAGGGGATCAGAATGCTCATCCCAGGTTATCTGGAGGGGAAAGAGAATACATGTGCCTCAGTGAGGTGTGGCAAAGTAATGATAAAGTTATAATAAAAACAAACAGATAACATGTATGGAGTGTTTACTTTGTTCCAGGCCCTGTGCAAAGCCCTTTACTCACATTCTCTTCACAACAATCAGTCATTTATGCAACAAATATTTATTAAGCACCTAAATCATTCTAAAAACTGGAGATACAGCAGTAAAGAATATAAAAAATCCTGCCCTTATAGAGCTTACATTCTAGAGGTGGGAAACAGGCAATAAATAAGATAATCAAGTGCTATATATAGGATGTTAGGTGTTGAGTGTTAAGGAGAATAATAAAATGAAGAAAGAAGACAGGAAATGCTAGATGGTTGGCAAGTTTAGATATCATGTTCAAGGAAAGTCTCACAAAAAAAGTAAGTTCATTGAAGACCTGAAGGAGGTAAAAGAGTGACTTCTGTGGCTAACTGGGGAAGACCATTCTAAGGAGAACGAACAATAGGGGCAAAGACCCTGAGGTAGGTATTATTATCTCCATTTGACAGATGGTTAAATGACTTGCCCAACGGCCCACTGCTTGAGGATGGAGCCAGGATTCAAACTCAAGTCTGCATGACTTTAGAACTAGTATGTCATACACCTGCCCAGTGACAGAGTGTGAGTTACCTTAGACAATCTAGAAACACTCTCTATTACAGATGATGACATAAAAGCCTCCAAGAGGGAAGCAACTTTGCTCAGATGAACACATGTAGATGATGGCGGAGCTGAGACTAGAATGCTGTCACTTCCACTACACCATCCCTGCCTCCAGCATCCAGACATTTATTCTCTGACTAGAAACCTTTCCCAAACAAATTAATGAACTTGGCGAAACATTATCAGTGTATTTTACTGAGAGGCATTTTAAAGAGTCTTCTTTTGACCCAACGGCATAAATGATGTCTTTGAGCTCTGATTTCTCCCATTGGCAGTGGGTTAGTAACAGATCATAGACTATGGAGTTAGATACATGTAAACTTGAAAATAGGCTCCAAATTCTTCTTACTATGTGATCTTGAGCAAGTTATTTAACATCTCTGACTCCCATAAGTATCATCATCCATAGAACGAGGATAGGAATGCCTCTCAGGGATGTGGTGGGGATTAGATAAAATAATATATGTACAGCACCTTGCACAGTGACTGGCATAAGGGAGATGCTCTAAACATGTTCACTGTCTTCTCCCTGTGAAATTAGTTGTATGTTCACATGCACAACTCTTGCTTTCTATTGAGGGTTGAGACGTTGTCTTATATATCTAGTATTCACCACATTTTGTATTATATGGTGGTGCATAGTAAATGCTTACTAGTGATTATTTGATTGTTGATTAGTGGGGAAGAGAAAGAAGAGTGGTTATTGCTTTGAGACTCTGTTGATTCAACAGTCATCTAGTTGCAGCGTCTGCCAGCCGTCTGCTCACCAGGGTTGTTCTGGCTGATATGACTGGCCAGCAGGTCTCCTCTTACTCCTTCAAAAGTCAATGCCTCAATCTAGAAGACAGGCCACTTTTCGGGTAGAGGAAGACATTTCTTCAGTCAAGAGAAGAGGAGTAGCTGTCACCACCAGGACATCCGAACGATCAGTAGGTTCTTGCAATTTCCTGGTAAAAGGCAAAATTCCAGTTTAGCTCACAACTTTTAACACCCTCTACCCACAAATCTTTCATCAGGACTGCTATCAAAAAGTCAAATTGCCCGATTTCAGTTTTTATTTCTTTTGCCCACCCTCTGGCAAGATCTCAATGAGCAGCTAACCAGCTGAAAATAGGAAGAGAAGGAAAAGCCTGGACCTAGATGATTCAAGAAATGGCTCATCAGCCATCAGAAATTGAAGTTACTTTTTCATTCATATAATGTGGGGAAAAGTTCTCCATGATAAATACTAGGGATAGTTCCATGGAGTAACCTGTTTAAAATGTCTTTTTTAAGAGAGAAAAAAAGAATCATTTGTGAAGCCCTTTCTCCTACATTAGCTTGTTTAATCCTCATAACAACCCTGTGAAATAGTTATTACCCATGTTTTACAAATGAAGCAACTGATCCCAATAATATTAAGTAACTTGCTCAAGATTACACAGCTGGTAAATTGCAAACCCAGGACTTAAATCTACACACTCTAACGTGAGTTCAATGCTTTTCCTCTGCACCTCATCTTTCTGCCTCCACTTAAAAGGGATCGATAAAGGACAGTCTCTCCGGACCCTATAATAGGTCAACAAAGGTTGAGAGGGAGCATTATCAAACTATTTCCTCTTTTAGTGAATTGTACATAGAAGCCAGCCTTAATACAAAAAGATTTTCAGAGAAAAGAAATACCTCACAAGTTAATAATATATCTAAGATTAATTTGTACTTGTCTCTAAATAGCTGAGGAGACTTCACAGACATAAAGTTTTACCCCCAATCACTACTGACGGGGAGGAAGGGTGTCAGTGTTTCCATTTTCTGGCTGCAGGATCAAGAGGAAAGAAAAAGCATGTATAGCAAAGTTGGGAAAAGAACCGTAATTCTAACTTCTAAATTCATATATTGGCCAAGTCCAGCTTGACAAACTTTTTAAAATAAATCAGTCTGGAGCCAGCCTTGATGGTCTAGTGGTTAAAGTTCAGCGCTCTCCACTTTGGCAGCTGGGTTTGGAACCACACCACTTGTCCATCAGTACCCGTGCTGTGGCGGCAGCTCACATAGAAGAACAAGAAGTACTTACAACTAGAATATACAACTATGTACTGGGGCTTCAGAGAGGAAAAAAGAAGAAAAAAGAGAGGAAGGTTGGCAACAGATGTTAGCTCAGGCCAAAGCTTTCCCAGCAAAAAAAAAACCAAACCAAAAATCAATCTGTAACTAAATCGACAAAAACGTTAATTATATACATATATACGGGCAATATTAAAATATAATAATGGAAAATGAGTATTGCTGTGTATGATGATAGAATTATGAAGATATTTGCCAAATTTTACATATTTTGCAATGACTTTATATTATTTTATATAAGGAAGATATAAAGCAATAACCATATTCACTTTACAGGATGCTATGAAAGGATCCATTTGCCCAGGGCTATGCTACTTCTTTCCATTAAATTCTCAATATGACAATTGATTGAAATGACCCTGTGGGAAGACATATTTCTTCTGGGTTAGAGGCAGTGATAACATTTTCTGAGTGATGTATTGTATGTGGAATTGGGTCTCGTGGAATCAGCATCCTGAACCTGAACAGCGATGGCCTCCACTTCCGCTAGTACTCCTCATAGTGAGCACTGATGGAGAACTTGATTTGAGGGCCAAAGTCTCTTGGAACAGCTTCTGTAGCAAAGTTTTTCCTTTTATTTTTATCTTAGAGGCTTAGAAGATTTTTCTATCGGTGATGTCAGTAAATATGCCAATTCACTAACTTGCGTGGTTTATCATTTAGTTCACTAGCTTTTATAATTCCTCATTTAGCTTCTTCCACCAGAGCTTAAGGGAGAGAAGACAGTTAAACTTTCTTGTCTGCAGATGAAGAAACTGAGGCTTAGAGAATGCTCTAAATTTAAAGTAAATACGTATCATTTCATAGCATAGAACAGCCTGTATCATATTTTCCCAACTATAATTACAGGCTGCCCTGTAAAATAAGTACAGCTGTTCCTCTCCTCAATATTACTAGTTTCCTCATTAGTTCTCATCAGTTCCTCATTAGTTCAGCAGAAAGTACTCTAGTCCTTGGGATTGAGGGCTTAAGAGTACACTTAAACCATAGAGCTTTCACATTTTATAGCGAGAGACAGATGTGGTGCTTGTATGAACTTACATATGGACAATTTTAACAACAAGTTTATATTTCACTTCCTTCCTCACAGGAAGATATTATCTTGTGACTTAAAAATCTGAAGCAGAATCTATCCAATCAAAAGAAAAGGGAGAGGCCAGCCCTGTGGCTGAGTGGGCAAGTTTGTGCGCTCCGCTTCGGTGGCCCAGCGTTTCGCCGGTTCGGATCCCAGGCACGGACATGGCACTGCCCATCAGGCCATGCTGAGGTGGTGTCCCACATAGCACAACCAGAAGGACCTACAACTAGAATATACATCTATGTACTGGGGGACTTTGGGGAAAAGAAGACAAAAAAAAAAAAGAAGATTGGCAACAGATGTTAGCTCAGGGCCAATCTTTAAAGAAAATAAAATAAAAGGGAGTCATCACTGGCTGTTTTGATCTAAGGAAACTCCATGGTTTGAACAAGACTGACATCCTCCCCCAGGGTCTTGTAATGCAAGGCAGGAATAAGTGAGGTATGGGATAGAGGAAGGGTATCTACCTTTGTCTGTGCCTCTCAACTTCCTAGAAACTCCTTGAATTTTGCTACTGCGTCCCACCATTTCATGCCCATTGTGAAACTCATCACCTTCTTCAGAATTAGCAACCACTACCACCGTCATGACAAAAACGCCCTATTCCTAGTAGTGGAGAGCATATGTATTTTACAGAAGAATTCTGGGCAGCTGAGGTTGGGAGGATTCATATCAGCTGGTATCCAGGACTCAGCTTTCTGCTATTTTCTAGGCTCCCTTTTTTCCTCCCTTCTTCTATCTTTCTTCCTCCTTCCCTCTCTGTTATCCTGAAAGATTCAAATGCATCTCCCTGTGTGACAGAGGATGGCATCACCCTTCGTCTTATGTCTTCATGCCCACCCTATAAACCTGACATGCCAAAATTTATACTTATTTTTCTCCAAGAAGATCACTCTCTCTTTAGTGGCTCCTAAAAGGACTATAAACATTTTCCCCACTGTTACACCTACAAGATGCAAGCCACTGAACAGGCCACACAGGCAAACAGGGCAAGGTCTAGGGAAGGTACAGTCAGATAAAAATTGCTGGTAGAAATGTGCTGTTGAAAACAATTTGGCAGTTTCTCCAAAAATTAAACATAGAATGACCACATATCCTGGTGATTACATTCTTTGGTATGTACCCAAGGGAAATGAAAACATATATCTACACACAAACTTATTTGTACATGAATGCTCACAGCAACATTATCATAATAGCCAAAATGTAGAAACAAGTCCAATTCCCATCACTAGATGAACGGATAAACAAAATGTGGCATAGCCATACAATGGAACATTATTCAGTCATACAAAGGAACAAAGACTGATGCACGCTACAACACAGATGAACCTTGAAAACATCATGCCGAGTGAAAGAAGCCAGACACAAAAGCTGACAGACTGGATGATTCTTTTTCTATGATACATCCATTAAGACAATAAATCCATAGAGACAGAAAGCAGGTTAGAGGTTACTAGATGATAGAGGCGGGAAGGATGGGGAGTGATTACTTAATGTGTATGGAGTGTTTTTGTGGGATGATGAGATGTTTTGAAACTGGAGTAAGCTGCTTATTGCACAACATTGTGAATACTCTAAATGCCACTGAACTGTACACCTTAAAATGGTTAGTTGTATGATATGTGAAATTCACCTCAATTAAAAACAATGCACATAAAAAAGAAAGAAAGAAAGAAGAGGGAGTTATGAAAAGGAAGGAAACCAATGAGAATTTCCCGGGCTCTCCCCATGGACTTACAGGCTGAATTCCCTGGAGCTGCCTTCCCTGTCTCAGAAGATGCTCAGCGAGCACCACGTTAAGGCAGCATAATCTAGTGGAATTGGAGGCCTGGGCTCTAGCCCTGGATCTGCCAATTATCATCTGTGTGATTTTCAGAAAAATCACTTAATATCTATGGTCCTCAGCCTCGTCTGTCAAAGAAAGGGGTTAGATTAAATAATCTTTAAATCATTTGGATGCATGAATACGACTCTGGTTAATTTAAGCAGAAAAAGAATGAATCAGAAAGATATCAAGTAGCTCACAGAACTTTAGGAAGCCTGGATAATTAGTCTTGGAAAAAAGATGGAACCAGGACAGCTTGGAGGGAGGAGTTGAGAAGGATGGAGGCTGATGGTGGAAGGCATGTGGTGTAGAGGGAAAGGCCTCATTGAAGTGTTTCTGCTAAAGCAAATGAGCTCCTACTTTCTCCTTGCATCTCTCCACTCAAGATCCAGAGTCCTAGGACAGAGGCTAGTTGGTGTAGAGTAAGTCCAAGTGTCTGTATCTCAACTAGAAGATAGCAGCCAACTTAATTTACAGCCTCAACGAGACTACCCATAATGGTGGAGAGGCTGTTATCAAGCAAACGAGAAGATGCTGAGAAATAAAAAATTAGTCTTTTCAGAACTTTCTAGCTCTTTCCTTTTTTTCCTTTCTCTCTCCCTCCTTCCCTTCCTATTTCTGTCATTCCGCCTTTCTTCCCTGGAGCTCTTGCAAATATCAACTGACTTTTATGCAATGGAGAGATTGGATTTTAGCACACAAGGGTGAACTGTACTCCTAGAAAAATCCCACTTCTCTCCAGACTCCCAGGAGGAGGGGCTCATGGTGGGAGGAGAAGGAAAAAGTTTCCCTGGCTGCAGCTGGGTACTAGAAAGCCGGAGAGAGCAGTGCCCACAAGGACCAGAGCCAGAGAGGGCTGGGAGCATTGAGCTCAGAGCAGATGGCTAGGAGAACAGCCCTCCACAGACCCCTGGGTACCGCTGTTAGTCAGAGGGGTTTCCTTTCAGAGTGTTCCCATTAACACATTTTCTTGGCTTTCGCCTTAACGGCTGCTGGGATGAGTGGCTTTTTTCCTTTTCCAAACTGTCCTTATCAGTAATGCAACAATAGCTAATTTAATTAGCTGACCTGAACAGCAGCCAGTTTGAGCTAATTTGGTTTTGCGAGTTGCTCCCTGGTACGTACAGAACTGATAAGCATACTTCCCTCCAGACAGACACTGGGGGTTGGACAGGGGCAGAGAGAGTGATGGGGCTCCTCCAAAGTCTGTCCTACACCTGCGGGATTTAGCACTTGACCAAAGGCAAGTTATTCTTGAGTCAGTATTCCCCAAGGGCTTGTCAAATTTGTCAGCTGAAAGAGATAAAATAGACAACCAGGAAATTGCAAAGGCAAGGTGCCCAGGATGAGCGTGCTGGGAAAAACGCTCCCCTTAGCAGCCAGAACACTTGGCCAAAAGATCTGGATCTCGGCCACTGACTGACCTTCCCCAAATCACTCCACCTCTGTGTCTCAGCCATGGATGGGTAAAAATAATAATCATTGCCCTACTTCCTTCATGGATGTGTTGTAGAACTCCAACAACGTAACCTACATGAGAGTTCTTTGACAAACATAAAGGACTATGCCAATAGAATGTTTTGATAATAAGCACACTACCATGACTATATTCTCTGTTTCTCAAGGGCAGGAACCAAATACCATTCCTGTTTGTGTCCCTAGCCCTTAATGTGGAGTCGACACATAGAAGGTGCTCAACATGTGTTTGTCAAGAATGATGGCAAAATAGGGTACGAGGAGATGTGTGGGGAGGGTTTCAGGTATGAAGAGGTCAGCACACAACTAACTAAACTTCACACAACTAACTAAACATCATGAAAATAAGCCTCCTTTTCAGTTCAGCATCTTAACATTCTCCTTCCTGACAAAAGAGAAAGGGTTTAGAAAGACATCACTGTTTATGTCAGATTTGTATCTAATACACCAAAATAGCTATTCAATTCCACCTGCACCTCAGTCCAGCAACCCCCACCCCAAGTTCTTCCAGTGCCACTGCCTGAACTTTTGTAGGTAAGAGACCACACCCAGGGCAGGCTTTTATGTCTGTTTTGTGGTACTTTTCCCTTTTAAGTACAGTCATGCACTGCATAACGACGGTTTGGTCAACGATGGACTGCGTAAGATTAGTACCATATAGCCTAGGTGTGTAGTATGCTATACCATCTAGGTCTGTGTAAGTACACCCTATGATATTTGCACAATGATGAAATCACCTAATGACGCATTTCTCAGAACATATCCCTGTTGTACAGAAGTGTGACTGTACTGCCTTTCAGTGGGCTACAGATTAGAGTATGCATCAATTCACACGGAATAAAAGGCATATGCTTGAAATGAGTGGATTTGAAAGAGCTGGGAACGGGAAAGATCCATATGATATATCGTCCATCCCCATTACTTTAATATGGCTTCTGATACTGGTATTTGCTCAAACTTATTTTAACCATCACGACTACTGTGTTGACCATTTACTCTCACTGCACACACTTGCTGTGGGAGATCTCATCCATTCCCATAACTTCAACTACATCCTACATGTTGACAATTCACAAGCCTTTATCTTCAACCTTGACGTTACTCCTGAGCTCAGTCTCCAGAAGCACAATTGCCTGTTGGAGGTTTCCACCTGAATCTCTTCTTAAAATCAAACTCAAGATGCCAAAAATTGCCCTCATCGCCTGGTTTACAAAATCTATTTGTCTTAATCTGCTGTCTTTGTGGGTGGCTCAGTTTCCAAAGCCAGAACGCCGACCTTTCCTTCATGCCTACTTCTAGGTAGACACCAAGTCTATTGATTTTCCCTTCTAAATATCCCTTGAATCTACGCCTTTCTTACCACTGAAATTGGCTTGTTTATGTCTTTCATCCTGTATCCTCTACTCCAAAGAGGAATTTCTCAAGGGCAGAGATTCTGTGCATATTAGGAGAATAAAACAATCTTTGTTCATTTGAACTGAATTAAAATCTCCCTCCCTCTGTTTCCCCAAACTCCAAACCTTTCATGAATACCAATTATAGTACTTAAGCAAGCAAATATGTAGCTGAGTTTCTCTATTCTACTGTTAGAGCTATTCCAATGGGCTCTAAACTGACAGCCAATCCTCAAACTTGGGGTGAGTACATCCTTCTCAGCTGGGACTGTGCAACCTCACCGATGGCTCTACCTTCTGGTCTTGCTCTAAAACGTGAGGTTCAAACATAGAACACTCAGAAGCGGGGCTGGCCCAGTGGCGCAGCAGTTAAGTTTGCACGTTCTGCTTCTTGGCGGCCTGGGGTTCGCCGGTTCGGATCCCAGGTGCGGACATGGCACCTCTTGGCATGCCATGCTGTGGTAGGTGTCCCACATATAAAGTGGAGGAAGATGGGCACGGATGTTAGCTCAGGGCCAGGCTTCCTCAGCAAATAAAGGAGGACTGGCAGTAGTTAGTAGTAGTAGGGCTAATCTTCCTCAAAAAATAAAATAAAATAAATAAGAAAAAAAAAGTACACTCAGAAGTTTCTCCAGCGTTTCCAGTAAAGGCAGAATCTCTGGCTGCCATAATTTCTTCTTTACGGATTCCTTGTCTTTGACTTGCTCACAGTTATACCTAGAATCAGGTGGTGATTACTCTTCATAATTTCAAATCACAAGTATATGCCTATAACACATTTGAAGTATTTGATGTCCCTTAATAATAATTGGTGTCCCAACAATAATTTTGTCATTTTATTAGACATTTCTCTAGTTTTTACTTAGTTATAATATGGTCTTCACATCTCGATATTTTTTTCCTAAAGCCTGAGCCCTGGTGTTAGCAGATGACGTCACTGTATACTGAAAGGTAGCCAAGTGGCAATGGAAAATGACACAGGGTCTTGAGCCAGTCTGCTTCAGTTCAAACTCTGATCCCACCATCTACTACCTGTGAGAGTGGAAAATTACCACATCTCTCTATCTCAGTTCCCTTATCTGTAAACAAGGTTAATAATGTGCCCACATGCTTCACAGGCTTCTTGGGAGGATCAAAAGAGCTAATTCATAAGTCACATTTAGTATTCTATTTGGCACAATATCTGCCAGCTATTATTCTACTACACGATACTGAGCACCTAAGAGACACCAGAAGGATTTAGATGAAAAACTTCTTTTTATTATTAAAAATTCTTATTTTAATTGCAAAATTAAGTGTTTACCATGTACGGATTCTGTGCTCTACAGTTTATCTATATTGCCTCAACCTACCCTCACACTAACTCTATAATGTAGCTTTTTTTTTTTTTTTTCCTTTTTCTCCCCAAAGCCCCCCGGTACATAGTTGTATATTCTTTGTTGTGGGTTCTTCTAGTTGTGGCATGTGGGACGCTGCCTCAGTGTGGTTCGACGAGCAGTGTCATGTCCGCGCCCAGGATTCGAACCAACGAAATACTGGGCCGCCTGCAGCGGAGCGCGCGAACTTAACCGCTCGGCCACGGGGCCAGCCCTATAATGTAGCTTTTATTATACCCATTTCACAGATGAGAAAACCAAGCCTTGGAGAGGTTAAGAAATGTGCCACTTGGCACACAGATAGTGACAAAACTGGAACTTGAATTCTGGGCTAAAAAAAAGCTAAAATTAAATAAAATACATACTAATTATTCAAAGTCCTTATGTCTCCATAAATAAAACAAAGAAAAAGGAAACAGATGAATCTCAAAATAATTATGCTGAGTGAAAGAACCCAGACCAAAAAAGAGTATATACTGCATGATTCCATTTACATAAAACTCTAGAAAATGCAAGCTAACTATTGTGACAGAAAACAGATCAGTGGTTGCCTGAGGAGGGTAATGGATGAGGAGGAGTGGGAGGGATGGATTACAAAGATCTAAACTTTTGGAGGTGATGGATATGATCGTTATCTTCATCGTGGTGATGGCATCACTGATACATATGTATGTCAAATCTCACCAAATTGAATACTTCAAATATGTGCAGTTTACGGTATGTCAATTATGCTCAATTAAGCTGTTAAAAAAAGCAAACACTTGAGCTACTTTTATGCCCTCAAAATCTGACACATTAAACAAAGGGTAATTAATGAGTATTAAGAACATAGCCCAGTGATGAACTAAAAAATAAAATCCGCAAGCATCAGGACCTCTGAGTTCACAGGTGAGATGAGTTCAAAGCCCAGGATTTTGGACCAACCAGGTTCTCACCTCCTACCCCTTGAACTAGTTGTGTGACTATTGGCAAGTTACTTAACAAAATCTTAGTGTTCTCACTTAAGGGGAGAACCTTAGAGGCAGTAAATCCTGCGTCACAGGTTTGCCTTGAGAATTCAATGAGATGATGCGCATAAACCCCTTGGTGGGGTATTTGATTTGGCTCATGGCAACCCTTTCTCAATATCTGCTAAATACTGTGAAGATACACGAAAGCTCTAAATGAGATTCCACCAGGCGTTGCTATCCAGGGGGAGTCAGGTCCACAGCAGGAGGTAAGAAGCGGTTATTCTGGGTGTAACCCCAAAGGAAGAAGTGACTGTCATCATACAAATGTGTGTCTGAAACATCCCAGCATTTGGGGCAGTGATCAATCATTGGGTCAACCTTTCTCTGATTCCCTGGGGGACTTTCCCATCTTCCAGGTCCTACTTTTGCCCAGAATGCAAAAACGAAAACACCAGCTACACTGCTGGGGTCAGTCTTTCTGCTTTTCTACAGAAAACAGTAATGCATTCTGCTTTATTCCTTTCCTCTATTACCTTAATGTGCTGGCCTGGAGGATAAATGAGATAATAAACACAGAGCACTGAGCACAGTGTCTGGGTCACAGGAGACACTCAATAAATGTTAATTCCCTGCCCCCATCCCTCTTATAGATTAGCCCTGACTTCTCAGAAATGCAAATCCCTATGCATTCACCTAAGTCTACTTTCAATATCCCTGCATAGGAGCCTTTTTACTACCCCCTTAAAGCTGGCCAGAATCCCTCTCCTCGGCTAATTGTCCCGCAGAGACCAGGGGAGAATGCAGCAGCTCACGAAGAGGCTGGCCTCCTCGCAGAAGAGACAGTGCTTGTTATTGAGCTTTGCGAACATGGACCTCATTCATCTTCACAGATGTTGCTGCGCCATCCATTTTAAATGACATGGAAGCCGACCCGTTTATCAAGATCAGCATACTACTATATTATTATGATTATTTAGCATTTACATAACACTAGATTTGCAAAGTGCTTAATAATAATTTATTTATTACTTCAGCTAACTACTCACTAATGGAAATTCAAGGGGTTGTCCTGAGTTCACTGACCTCTACTCTGGAAGCACCTTCAGCCATTTCCAATAGCTTGGCCAAATGCCTGCTGTAAAATATTTTAATGGAAAACTATTTGGTGTGTACATATATATATTCTTCCTTTTTGGCATTTGTAATGTATCTATTGAGATAATACTCTTAGTTTACAATGAATAAAAATAAGCATTACTATTATTATAAAGTCACCGAAATCGTATCTCTCCAGAACTGATATAGAACCTACAAGAGCAAATTCCAGTTTGTGGCAGACATGGAAATACCTCATAAATCCCTTCAAGAAAAGGCTCATTGGCCAGCTCTGAGGAGCGTGGTTAGCTGGTAATCTCTGGCTGTTAGATGCTTCAGGGTCCACTCAGACAGTGACTGAGCATGGCAGTGGTAGAAGGGTTTGACCATTTCTGCCCAACATGGGACTCGTCTAAAGGGTGATCTTTTTTCAGAGCTCCTCATTGAGTTGACCAAGACTTTTTCAGGTCTGCATCAGTATTTGCCAGCATCTCTGCCCCTTCCCCTTTTCTCTTCACACAAGTAGCTCTCAATAAGCCTTTTTCAGTCCTAACTTCACCTCAGCGTCCGCTTCCCAGGAAAAACAGCCAGCGCAAACTCTGACAAGAAACCATGTCATTTTAGGCAAGTGTCTCCAGAGCACAGGTTTTTCACCAATATATTGGGGCAGATGGCTTTGATTCTTTCAAAGCTCTTTCTATTCCTTCCATTCTATGATACCTGTGAATCTATACGGAATGGAATTCAGCATGAATTCTGCATCTCTACCCTCCATGCAAGGGAGTTTTGTGGTGGAGGAGGGTTTTGAGGAAAAAGCTCACTTTTCCAGAGCCCCCCATTTTCCTACCTACAACAACTTGTAATGATTACACCTCTGTCCAAATGTGCAGTGGGAAGATGATTATGAGTGTGGATTGATATGTGTGAAAATTATACAGTAAGAATCTATTAGTAAGTATAAAATAATACATTTAACATATAATACACAACAATGCATATAATTAAATAAATAATATCACAATATAAGTGATCTAATACATATACATACATAAAATATCAGTCAAGACAGGGATCTCACAGCAGAGGGAAAATGGGAAGAGAGGTTTCATTGACAGATGGGGGAAGATAGGATTATACTCTGATAGGGTCTAATTCCTGCGTCTGATGGTTTCTACAGTTCCTATACCAAACTATACTCAATAAGGGTAAGAAAAAACTTAAGTGAAAGGGAAGAGCTTCTTAGACAGTGCACAGCTCCGCATTCTGGGGGATGCAGCTCTCCTTACCACCGGCTCACACTCGTCACCCGTGGAGGTCTTTGTTTTCAAGTCAAGAATCACAACAAAAGCTGTGTGCCCTCTCCCTTCGTGCCCTTATTTTTTGTTGTTCTTTTTTACTGTTGTTCTGTAAAAAATCTTTGATAGAATTCTGGTCTCCGCCCTTCTTCTGGATTCCTCAATGGTCTCAGATCAAAGGTGTCTGTCACAAGAGACACTATTAAGAAACTTAATTATGGTCTTATGAAATTAAAAGTCAATAAGAATTTTTCTCTGTAATTAAAAAAAAGAGCTGTCATTGTAAGGCCCAAGCACGAGGTTACCACCGGGCATTGGTTCTGAGAGTCACATGTGTCAACGGAAGTTTATAGTTTAAGAGGTCATGCTGGCTAAAATATTAAAGGATGTTCAATAAAGCTGTGTGTAAATTTGTGGAAGATTGACTTATACTTAGAAAGGGGATGTGGGATGTTTGAGAGACTAACAAGGACATTTCTGGCTTTCCTTCACTGCAACTCTTAGAGGCCTGATGAAAGACGATGCATTCCCAACCACCAAATGAAAAAGCTCAGAGATGTTCTTGGGCGAGAGTCTAGACTCAATTCTTTAAACAATCATTTCAGAGCATGTAGTAAAAGAATCTGGGACTTACAGAGTCCACATGAATTTACCAGAAACAAGTCACACCACATTCATATCATTCACTGTTTGATAAGGGGGCTCATGGAACAGCACAGAATTACTATAAGTGTGTTTCTTCAAAATGATGAACAAAATCCTTCTTGCTATTCCTCGAGATAGAGTGGGTACTGTGGGAAGTGGGGACATGCCCATCAAGGAGAAGAATCATGACAAATGAATCACCCCTCAGCCAGAAGAGCTCCCTAGCATTTTGCTACAAGGCCCTGGGCCTGCCCTGTCCTGTTCAAAATCTTGAGGACTTGGATGAAAGCAGCATAACAGAGTAACTATGTGTCTGGCCTTCTGAGTCAGCCAGAGTTGGGTTCAAATCCTGACTCTACTACATACTGGCTGTGTATCCCTGGACAAGTTACTTAACCTTTCTGAGTCACAGTGCATTTAACTATAAAATAGGGATAGCCTACACTTCATAGAGTTGGAGTGAGGGTAGAATGAAATAAGGTGCTGTGTAAAGCTCAGTATCAGTTAGAGAAAAGCTCCAAAAATGGTAGCTCTTTGTTGCACATTAAATGCATTGTCTGAGAGTAGTGAGCTAATATGCTGGATGACAAAATCAGGATCCCAAAAGGTCTCACCAGGCTGGACTCAAGGACCAGATCTAATCAGATGGCATTTAACAAGGATAAATGTGAAAGTGCTGCAATTAGGGCTGGAGAGCAAACTGCACGCATGCCCAGCAGTGAGAGAGGGCTTATCAAGGGCACACCTGGAGATGACTTGTGGGCCTTAGGTGACTCTTTGCTCATTAATGGGCCAATAATGTGAAGTGGTTGCCAAAAAGCGAATGCAGTCTTAGGCAGTGTAAAGGCAAGCCCATGGTCCGGAACAAAGAGAGAAGGAATGCCTGTCCCCATTGCCCCTCTCTGGGTACTACGCTTTAATAGGGGTGCTGACGAACTGGGCTTTTTCCAAAGACACCGAACCAGGATAGGGAGGAGACATAAATTCCATTAGAGCAAAGAACAGCAGAGGCAAGGGAAGACCAGGGATGCTCAGGATGAGTGTCCACACACATTAGAAAAGCAGTTATGTACATGCTGATGAATTACAGCCCTCGTGATGCAAATTCCCAGCCCTTCCCCTGCTTAACGTTACTCAGAGGAGAACCAGGATGAGGCTGGAATTACAGAAAGGGAGGTTACTGTACAATATAAAGAAGATACTCCTAACCGCTAATGCTGTCCACAAACAGGGAGGGAGTGAGCTCCCCATCAGTGGAAGTGATGAGGCTGCAGGACCACCTGTAAAGGATATTATAAAGCGATTAATACACCCCCCAGAGCAGGGCTCAATCTGCAGCCCATGTGCCCCCAGAAATCATTTGCAAAACCCTGTAAATGTGTGCATAAGTTCATTTTTCTCTGGGGAGACAGTTCATAGCCTTCTTCAGATCCTTTATGGAACCTGAAACTCTACCGTAAAAAGATTAACAAGAACTGAGCTGGTGTACTTTCCATTCTTATAGGACATATACTATACGCTACTGGGCTAGGTACCGGGGACACAGAGATGAGTAAGATATTGTCTCTATTCTTGTAAAGGGAAACTTCGAGTTTGGTGTGTTCTTTTAAACAAAATGTGAAAAAAATCCTTTTCTGTGCTATGCTAGAGAAGAGTGTACAGTGGAGCAATAGGGAAGACAGTGGTCCAATCTTCCTGGGAGGAGGGTCCTACCAACTCTGAGATTTGGGAACTCTACGACAGGCAGAAGTGAAAAGTCCATGGCCTCCTTCACCACTCTTTGGGTGGCACTTATGCTCACAGACTCATCAAGGACTCCAGAAGGGTGGAGATTTGGCACAGCAGACATCCCGAGAGCCCCAGCAAGGTTCTGGGAATCGCTTATCTCCAGACCTGACCTTTCCCCCAAGATCCATCCCATCTGTCTGTGGTGAGGCAGGCTCTCTAGAATGTCCTCAAATGAGGTGTCATGAAATCTGTTGGAATACGTTTTTGATCAGTTCGTGAAAACCCAAATCACTGACTGCCTGTGCACATCAACATTAAACCGCCAACCTGCTTTACATTTATTTACCCGCCATGTCACGCCTGCTTTATTGGGCCAATACACTGGAGGCAGTAATATCCACCCATCAGAATCCTACCTGGCTTCCAAGACCTGGCTCTCACCTACATCCCTCAGAGATCTCCCCAGGCCCTCTGCCTACTGAGAGCACTGTTCTCTGAACCTCTGTAGTACCCATTCTGCGTACCTCTCATTCAGCACCTACTGTTTACCATTTTGTACAGTTACTTAGCTGGATCCTATGAGTGTATTTTGTCTCGTTTCAGACTACACAAACTCTTGCCTGACAAGATCATCAGCTCTCCAGGCATGGAGAACCCATCTTATGTCCCGCTCCTCTGTCTTCCGTTGAGCCTTCCCAGGGCAGGGTCCGTCATGGGGCTCAAGTAAATAGGATGGAATAATGATGATAAAACTGAGCGTTTTCAATATTCGGTTTGATCTGGTTGACAAGCATATGTGAAAGGGGAGTGGAGGTGGGATTTAAGACCCTATAGAGACATAGATGAGTTTTCTATATCTCTGTTTGTCCCATCCTCGGAATTAAATAGGAGATGGGGAGTGATGTCTTCAGGGTCTGTCTTCATGATCTGTTCAGATGAACCCTGGACAAGGAAGGACGTGGCAATGTACCCTTTCAATGCTAACAAGGAGTTCTTTGGATTTACTTTTAAGTTTGTTTGTCTAGAATCACAGACTGTTAGAGCTGAAAATATGTTAGAATTCAAAAGCACAAAATCTTCGTTTTGAAGGTGATGAAACTAAGGTCACTAGAAATAAATTCTGGGATAACAATAATTAAAATTACTTGGTCTTAGAGCTAGTTAGTAGCAAAATTGAGTCTAGGACCTAGATCACCTGAGTTCTAAGTAAGTACTCTCCTACTTAAACCCTCAAGAGTTTTTTCATGTCTGTCCGAGTAGAAGTTATAGTACTGGCAATGACACATGGGGCCTCTTAGTTACTATACCTACTGCTGTCCCTCTTGTTCTCTCTGTTCCAGGCACACTGGTGTCCATACTATTCCTTGAAATGTCAGGCATCTTCCTGCCTCAGGACCTTTGAACATACTATATCTGCCTGGATTGCTTTTGCCTCCCCTCCTCAGGTCTTGTTCAACATCAGCTTCTTAGTGAGGCCTCCCCTAGACATCCCAATTAAAATTATATGCTCCTCCTGCCTGCCTCAGCCAAACATTCACTCTCTCCCTTCTCTGCTAATATTTTTCTTTAGCACTTATCATTAACATTCTCCAATATTTTCCTTATTTTGTTTATTTCTCTCTCCTTTATTATAACGTGTGCTCTCAGAGAGCAGGGGCTTTTTGATTTGCTTCATTCAATTATCTATCCCCCACACTCAGAACAGGGCCTGTACAGAGAAGGTGCTCAGTAAATTCCTGTTAAATGAGTGATGGCAATGCTGAGACCGGGACACAGCCGGAGCCCAGGAGCGTCAATGCGAGGTTCAGGGACATGTGAGCCAGTGGCCAGAGAGGCAGCTATAATCTGGTCCTTGAGTCTGTCCTAGAAACCTGACACAGCTACACGGAGCCAGATCTGGGAAGTTAACCCGCCTTCCCCTGGCCTGTAGGAGTCATCCAGGCTCCCTGACAAGCAGAGCAGAAGGAAGCAGAGGAATCTCATGAGGTTTTAACTATGGATCTAGACTTGTGGCCTTCAGGTCATTTTCAGTGGTGGTAAGGCCCCATGGACCACCCTGTTAACTGTCACACAACATCTAAATAAACCTCAGCAAATGAATAGAATGTCTGGGGCTGACCGGGGCAGGGCATCACTGGGGTGAAACGCAGGGATTGTGAAAGTAAAATCTCATTATTAATTCACGCCAGAGACAAGAACCAACACTCAAACTGTCAGGGGCCTATTCGCCAATGGCTGGGAGAACCCTCTTCATCTGCCAGCAAGGGTCCCCCAAGCACACTTAGAGAACCACTGACTTAGATGCGAAAACAAAGCGCAGTGTCAGGGCAATTAAAAGCTGTGGCTACTCTAATTGCAAAGTGCCTCCCCATCTCAGAGCCAGCCGAGTCGCAAGGTCATAAATGGCTCTTAGACGGACTCAAAGGATCTGAGTTATGATCCTTACCTGGTTTCCAACTGAGCATCACCTGGGGTCAGGGGCTGCCAGGCCCACAGACTCTCAGGGTCCTCTCTATATGAACCCAGACCTTGTCTAAGAGCCTCTCATTGACTCCTAACCACAGGGGAATCCTAAAAAGCCAAAGAAACCCAGCACAGAGAATTTCCTCATATGCAGTGACTCAACCTCAGGTATTTTCCAAGCTGAGATGTCATATGGTTCCACCTTTTGCCCCACCTATCCTTTGAACTCATTGCAAATAAACCAGGTTTCAGAGGGCACTGGAGGCCTTTTGCTTCCACCTTTCTTACACTCTATATGGGGTTCCTGAAGGTGGGGTAACCATTTGGACTCAGGTCCAAACACCAACTCAGAGCAGAAAGATTTCCCAAAAGAAGCCTGAATCCTTAATGTGGAGCTCATGCTGCCTGTCCCTGCCCTCCAGTGGCCCAGAAGCACGAAGATAGACTCGGTCACGGGACTCTCAGAGTCCTTCCTGAGGTAGGAGCAGCTGTGGGACCTGAGGGTCCATGGAGGAAAGGAAGGACAGCTCATCGTGGACACTGACTATGAACATGGCCTCCCTCAGAAGTCACCTTTGGCTCTGGCTGAACCGGAAACCATTAGCCATCTTCTTAAGCTGCTATCAACGTACATGAATGGGAATCTAAATCTAGCTGCCAGCAGCTCTATTCTTTCTCTTCCTCCATATTCTCGTCTTCCTCCTGCACAAAATGCTCGGGGCCCACCTGAGACCTAACATTTGTCTGTTTTGAGAATAGATGAGTATTTATTAGAATTAAACAGCTGGGAGCTCCGTGATATTTAGACGGGTATTAGGAGGAGTGTATGAGAAGAAGATAATGCTGGGTCTTTTTTTCTGTAAACCAGTCTGGGCTTAGTTACTGAGGGGATTTCTTGGTTCTCCTGTGAGAGCCAGATACAGTTAATTTCCTGCAAAAGCTGCGGGCTGGGCCGCGCTGATATTGCAGTGTTATTTAGAAAGAAAGGTCAGGCCTGAGATTGAATAATCATTGACAAGAACTCCATGGGGGATGCGAAGCAGTTGGTGAGCAGTGACTGAAACCCAGCCTGACTCCTCCCCCCTTTCCTTCCTTCCCGGCGATCTGGCTGATCCCGGGGTTTGTTTATTATTCTTTTTTGCAAAATGTTTCCCGAACCCTCAGAGCTAATGGGTAAGGTGTCTTGAGACAGGAAGAGGGCCAGCTTTCAGGCTCCATTCAAGATGGGACACTCAACATTATACGCTTGACATGCCTGCTCCTGGGCCACCGTTTGCCCCGGGCACCTGCGCATGAATTTTCAAATTACAGATGGTGGCATTCTCCTCACTTTGTCCCCAACAGGGCATGGTCTCTGAGAGAAAGTCTACGTAGCCCAATTTCATAGCTTTTCCTGAGTGTGAAGCCGCATGTAGAACATCGGGAAAGCACAAGGAGGAATCAGATGGATGGAGCACTTGCTATGTGTCACCCATGTGCTGTTCCCTTTGAACACAGTGTCTCATTAATCCTGGCAGCCCTGAGATCCCAGCTTTACAGATGATGAAAAAGGCTCAGAAGGCTCAGAGAAGTTGAATAACTTGCTCAAGATCTCCCAGCTCCTAAGCAGAACAAAGCTTTTAAACCTAGGGCTCTTTGCGTGCCAAGTACACGGTCTGTGTCTGTGCCATGCTGTCTCATAAATTTCTTAATCCCCCCTGTAGACTCTTCCTGAAGCTGCCCTCCTTCCATAAAGTGGTTCTCAGAAATCCCGTTTTTTAATGAAAGAATTTCTCTTTTGCTGAAAACTGTCAGTAACCACTGTATCAGAGGTCAGATCCCACAAACTGGATGGCACAGGGTTGTGTCCAGCTTGGAAAGGGGAGGAACGGGTCAGGGTATTTCTGAGATCTCTTTTGAATCTCAGACACCATACAATTTATTCATTTTTAAATTACATTAATTTCTTAAAGGTTTGGCGTTGGAATCATTCTTCAAATCACAGTCCTCTTGCTTAATTTGGGAACCTTAAGGACACAAATAATAATATAAACAACAAACCATCCACCAGCTATCAATTGTGAATTAGCATCTAGGTCATGGTTAAAGTTATTCCCAGGGTCATGACTGGAGCCAGGTAAGTGTTAGTGTCCATGGTTCTGTTTAGAATAAAGAAAGTTCTTGGTTATAAGGTTAGGATCAGGGTTACATCTCTGTGGATAGTTCATAATCTAGGTAAGATTATCAATAGAGAATGCCATTCGAGG
Organism: Equus quagga; assembly: GCF_021613505.1. NCBI lineage: Eukaryota > Metazoa > Chordata > Mammalia > Perissodactyla > Equidae > Equus > Equus quagga. The sequence goes on along the minus strand of NC_060279.1, from coordinate 30,566,258 downwards.
ATGACTTCCTGGCACGATGGTTTTGGGTCACAACTGTCTGATGCTGCCCTGTGTTGTCACAGAATGTTCTGGCATCTGATGACACTTCCGGTGCTCTCTGAGACTCCATGGCTGAGTAATATGGAGGAATCATGGATAACAGGCTGGGTGATACAAGGCACCGGGGCCAACAGCCTCTTCCCCAGGGTCGCCCGCCAGGAAGCAAGAGCTACAAGTATGAAGATCCCCAGTGTGTGATAAGATGACCTAGTCATCTACTTTACCCTGAGTTACGTAAATTCACTTCCTTCACTGAGATGCAATTTGATCACCATTGTCAAACCAGTAATGGAATAATGAATAGAAATATCTATGTGGCTTTTCTAAATTTTAAAACATCAATGAAAAAAATTATAACGCATGATTTCCAAGGGCCATGATCTGTGGCTGGTGTTTGGACTAGAAGCTTAGAGTCTTGAGTTTTGTCTCCAGATTGGTCTTCTCTTTCTTCTGATTGAATTGAGGGAGTTTTGTGCCTTGAGTCCATTTCCTGAAGCTACAGGAAGTGCAGGGACTTGCCACAGCTTTCTAGTTTATTTGTTTAAAAGGTCTGAGTTCTTGAGTGCGGCAAAGACATCTGCTATTGTGGCCTCTTTTCTTCCTTTCCTGAGCTCCTCGTCCCACACCTAGCTCAGAACTGCTTCCTTCATTCCACCTGTACCTGAAATCTGAAGTGAGACAGCTAGGACAATAGATATGCAGAGCAGGAGCTTATATGTTCTGGAAAAAAAAAAATAAAGAGGTGGTATGGCAGAGTGGTCAATAGCTCAGAATCAGAAGTGAGACCACCAAGATTTAAACCTGGCTTCTTCACTTTGTAGTTTAGGGCCATTGGGAAAGCTGCTCAACCTCTCTGTGTTTCGGTTTCTTCATTTCTAGTGGATATAATGATAGCACCTACCCAGGGCTGTTGAGAAAATCAAATAAGTGCATATGTGCTGAGCCCTTAGAACTGTGCCTAGTCCACCATAAGCATGAGAAGATGGAGACACATCTTTCCCTGCCTCCTATACATCCACGCCTTCAAAGCACCTTTCCGGCATCGAGTACTTTGACATGCACAAGAATTAATTAGGGGCAACCGGTGGTGATTTCTTCCCAGCTGGTTCAGGTGGGACCTGCAGGCTTCTAGGATCTTAGTCCTGGACCTTTCTCTGGACATAATTACAGAAGCAACGCTTGAGGCGTGCCTTTGAGGCTGCTTTAGGACAGCACAAACCCACTCATTCATTCAACAAAGACTTATTGAGAGCCCCCTATGAGCCAGTAGTACCTTGGGCAATTCACACAACAGTCCCCACATCTCAGCTCAGAATGGGCCTCATAACACCTGCCCTGTCGCGCTCACAGGACTATTGTGAGGCTCCAAAGGAATGTCAGCACGTGCTATAAAATACTAGACAAATCGGTGGTGCCAATATAATAACTGACAACCATCACCCTCTCCAGGGTTGTGGCCCTGCTGTCACATGGCAATCCCACTGGTGCAGAGCGGCACTAGATCAGACGATGACCTCAGGAACACAAGCTCCATGGCACCATCTGGCATCCTCTTTGCCTTTGATTTATCAGTGCAGAGCTCTCCCCGTGCAACACCATAAAGGCAGGTTGGGTGACAACTTTACTGCCTGGCACGATGTGGAGCAGAGATGATCTTGTGCATGTGAGAACAAGGTGCAGAGGCTCACCTCGATGTTCTCAGCACAGGCTTCCTGGGCTAGAAGAGGCCAAAGGGGCTGCCTGGGAGAACCTGGCCACTCTTGCTGCCCCAGGATAGGTCAGGCTGAGCCCAGAGCAACAACAGACTGGCCAAGGCCGAGCCAGGTGGAATGTGTTTCTGCAACCCCTCACTCCGCCCTCCCCCAGTTTGCTCCGGAGGCTGCCATCCCTGAAGTTTATAGGTATCATTACCTATGAAAAATCTGTTCCATCTGAAGACGGTCCGGGTTGGGGATGGGTGGCAGATTGCAATTTAATGATCAGATTAAAATATGCTAAAGCAAACAAATAAATAAATAAAAAGCCCAGCAGCCTGGAGCGCCACAATTCATTCCGCGGGCAACAGAGGCTGGGGCTCCAGAGACCAGCTCATAATTCACCCCACAGGCAGGTTTAGTAGCCTGTTACTGTATGACCACAAGGAGAAACAACTCTCCAAGAAAGATTTACACCCAATGGCACTGGAGGCTGAAGGGCTAGGGGCTGGGAGAGGCGAGAGTAGTGGGAAACTAACAGGTCCTGGAGCTAATAACGGAAACAGAATGGTGCTAAACTTCCTCATGTCAACGGCAGTGGCCCACATCTTTTCTTTTCTTCCATGTGTTTCCCAGTCCTTCCACAGCTCACTACCCTTGAGCCAACTCTACCCCATGGCAATTAAACATAACTTGATAGTGCCACATACAATAACATAGGGTCGTGTTTCTAGTCCTACATCTTACCAGACTGTGATCTCATGAGGGACAAGAATTATCCATCTTATTATCTCGATTTTTAGGCACAAAGTTGCTACTCAATTGGTAAATGTTGGAAGGATGAATGAATGAATAATTACTCTATCAGAGCCTGTATTTGTCATTGAGAACCTACTTTGTGGGGCACTCTGGAATAGAGCCAAGAAGATGGGTGAACAAGGCATCCAGGCTCCTTATGGTCCTCCCCTGTCTACCTCTCTTATCTCCTCATCTTCCTTGGGGACCTTCTCTTGCTCTCTCTGACCTGCGTTCAGGTACTGTCTCCTGAGACAACCTTTTTACCTACTATTCCCCCTGCCTGGAACTCTCTTCTCATCCATCATTATATATTTAACTAATTTTTCAGTTTGTGGCTTGAGAGGCAATTCTTCAAGACATTGCTGACCACCTTGACTAATTCAATTATCTTTATTATAGACTCTCATAGGATCACATACCTTTTATTCATATTGCGTATCAAGCTGTAGACTTACACCTCTCTATGTGAATAAGGGATTGATGTTAGACACCCCTACTAGGCAGTAAGCACCCTGAGAGTAGGGAGTAGGTGTTTTGATTTTTGCTTGTCACCCCCAGCACCCAGAACAATGGCTGGCACAGAGTAAGCTCTCAGAAAACATTTGTTGATTGGAGGAACGAGACCTATCCCTGGGGATCTTATCATCCTATATGAAGTGGACGTCACTGAAGCCCCCACCTCACTAGATCCTATGAGCACATGGCCTGTCACCCTGTGCCCTCCACTGAAACACCTACGGTATTACAGTAGCAGATCTCCAGGAAGCTGGAATGTAACTGATTAGGGTAGCTCCCTGCCAGAACCCAGCATGGCTGCGGATTGCTGTTGTGTCTGAAGGAAGAGAAAAAGAGTGAGAAGATCTGAGATAATCATTCATTTCTCCCCTTTGGGGAAACTTTTTTTGTTGTTCCCACTCAGCAAATGATGCTCTTGCACCAATAACAAATGTCAAATGCTCTGTCTGGGACTTGGAGGAGACAGACATTAGCAAAGGAGGAGCAATTCAGTGAAAAGGACAGAATTTCTGTTTAAGGACTGAAAAGCCAAGTAACAAATGTCACCAAGAGACTCCAGGGAGATAGCGTTGCATCAACAACCACTACTACAGGAAAAAATAAATACATCCACAACTACCTTTAATCATCTTGCACTCCCTGCTTCTGGAATCTTCCATGGGGTCTCCCTATCTCCCTTTGACAAGATCCTTAGCTCTCAGCACTGTAGCATCCATGGGCAAGCGTCCTGGCTGGACTAAGTGCTGGGGAAACAGCCAGGGGAAGCCATGGAAGCAGCAAATGAGCCCCTGCACTATGACTCCTTAAACAGCATTGCAAGTAAGGACACTACATCTCTATCCACAGTGGTTTGGGTTCTGGGAAATCTCTTTGTTCACTTATTTAACAACTATGAGCCAAATGCCATGGTATGTGCGGGAGTAGTCGTTCCGTTTTCTCCTGTACTAGATTATAATTTGGATATTGTCTTACTCACCTTTTTATTCCCTTTGAGTAGAAATGTTTGTGAACTGAGCTGAAATCGTGGTTCTCAGTTTAGATGGGAGGCAGCAGTAAACGAGTAATTGCAACACAATGTGGTGAGTGCTACAAGAGAGAGATAAACAGAGTGCTGTGGGGATAATCTTCTCCTCCGTGGGGACTCCAGGGAACAGGTGACATCGGCACTGAGCCTTGAAATACGGGAAGGTGCTCCAGCAGGGAGAAAATCAGTCCAGGCAGAAGAAAGTGTGTGTACAGAGGCAGGTCCTAATGAAGGCAAATGGACTTCACCTACACTGGGGTTTTCTCTGGGTGCACACCACCATCATCTCTTGCCCAAAATACTGCAGTTGTCTTCTAAGTGGCCTCCTTATTTGCAAACTTACTTTCCTGTGGTCTAGTCACAGCACTGCTGCGAGCGTCACACTGTTAAAAGTTAAGTCACATCATATCCTTCCTCTGCCCCAGACCCTCCAAGGCCTCCGGGCTCATTCAAAGGAACAGCCAAAGTCCTTACCACACCCTGCAAGAGGCTCTGTATGTTCTGCGTCTCCCTTGCACTATTAATTTTCTGCCCCATCTCCTAATAATCTTCCCCTCATTCTCTTTCTGATTCCGCCACCCTGGGCTTCATGCAATTCCTCAAACCTACCAGAAGTGCTCCTGCCTCAGGGCCTTTGCAGGGGCTCTGTCCTCCCTGGAGCCATCTTCTCAGATATCCTACTGGTTTACTCCCTCCCCTCCTTCAGCGGTTGGCTCAAAAATCATCTCTTCATTCAGTCCTCTGGACCACCCTGTCTCGATTCGCAACAGCACCTCCAGCCTTCTTTCTTACCTTCCCCCAGCGCTCATCACCATCTAACACACCATTTGTTTTACTTGTTTATTTGGTTTACTGTCTGTTTCCCCTCCCACGGGAATCTAAGCTCCCCGACAAGAGGCATTTTGGGTAATGCTGTGTCCTTAATTCCTAGACTCATGCCTGGCACGTGGGGCGGGGTGCAGTGCCGGGGGTCGGCAGGGGAGGGGGGGCTGTTTGCTCTGTATTTGCCAGGTGAAAGAATCAATGAATGGATAGTTGCAAATAACCATTTCTTTAAACCAAACGCTGGCAGGGATCGCCAGCCTGTTAGGCATCCTGTGCTCTTGTCTTAAAAATAATTAGGATTCTTTAAATAGATCACAGACTTGATGTTTAGAAGGGAGGTGGGCAGAGCTGCTTGTAAACAAAACTCTGAGCTCGTGCCATGGACGTTTGTCTTCATACCTGCTGCATACTCTCTTTGAGAACTTTTTCTCTCTTTGTACCCCCTTTTTTTGATTTCTTGCTACCCAAATGCCAGAGATCTCACTTTAGGGGAGAAAGAACGTGACATGTTTCTAATGTCTTACTTGAATGGGCGCAATCTTTTCCCTTCCTTTTCTCCTCCACCCTGCTGTCCTTTAATATTTCCCCCCCAACCTCTGCCTCCTCTCTGTATTCCTTCCCCTCTTTTTCTTTCCTCCCATTTTCTCTCTTCTCTGTCCTTTCTACCTCTTCCTACCCCTTCTCTCTACCTTTTATTTTCCTGTCTCTCCTCTTTTCCTCTCTCTCTTCCTCCTTCCTTCCCTCCTTCCTTTCTCCCTCCTTCTTCCCCTCCCACCCTCCCTCTCCCCTTTCCCCTTCTCCCTCCTTCCCTCCCTCCCCTTTTTGTGCCAGCATCTACTAGGTGTATAACATGGTGCTTCATCCTCTGTGTGAGAGAGATCTGGCCCCTTAAACTCTAACAATTTATGTGGCAGATAAAATATTTAATAAGAATTCAAGGCAGGGCCAGAGACACTCTGGGGGAGTTTGGAGGAACTGATGACTCCAGGAAGGAGAAAGGCTGCATAGAAGAGATGAACATCTGCTTAAAGAATGAGTGTGTGAGCGGATCTGTGAGCATGGTAGGGGCCATCACTCCAGGTGGCTGGCATCATGATATCGCGAGTAAAGTTTGCAAAAAGGCTAAAAGAAAGGAATAAGCTTGAAATTTCTGAGGGTGCTATGAGAAGACCATTGGCTAGAGCCAACCGTTCTTATTTGAGCCTATCGGAAAAAGAAGGAAGATTAATGAAGGTCACTCAGAATTTAGAATATTCCTTTTCTATCATTCTAACACTGTTTCTTTACCTCTACAGAGCAATCTAAATTTACCAACATATTTTTTCAAGAGATCAGTTACTAACTGATCTCATTGATCTTGTTCACTGGTATATTCCCAGCACTCAGGTGCCAAGAAGTATTGGTTGAATTGGATGGACTGGAATTCCTATATGACTGGGGGAAGGTAGAGTAACTACATTCTAGGCTTGGGAAGGCTTTAAATCAACATCATCATTGCTTCTGGCTGTTAGGGATTCCTGCCTATCATCCTTCCACCTCTCCTCAAAGCTAAATGATTTGAAATAATTGGGTCATACATTTCCTTCTTGAGCTTCCTTGATGGGATTAGTTGCTTCAAGTCATCCAATAGCAAGAATGTTTTCATTTTAATCCACATCTGTTCCCATAAGCTCAGCCTAATTCCATTTCCCCCTGGTTTAGGGCTTTGTTAACAGACATCATAATTTTAAATTCTTAACCCAAACTCGTAAATTGATGAATGCAGTCATATTTATCAACAAGGGCCTAGAGATTTGGGCTGTTTTTGTTTAATCATTTGTCTTATTGAAAAAGTCTTCCCAGTGGTAGTCCCACCAGAGGTTAAGATCCTTCTGGAGTACAGAGCAATGCCTGACATATAGGAGGTGGTTAGTGCATGCTTGCGCACTGAAGAAATGCAAGGGTGGTCACACAGATAGCTGCCTATCTGGCAAGTGTCTATGATGCCCCAAGCAATAACCTTGTGGGAGAGGAGCCAGGGGACTCACAGAGTCCTCAGCAGAGATTTTGCTATTGGCGTAAAGGAGGCATTGGCCATACAAGGAAAGTCCCAGGGAGGGAAGCGTACCAAATAAAGCAGTAACGAGTGGAGAGGTAGGCCTGCAGACCCAGGAATAAAAGAGCTGGGTTTATGTCATTGAAGGTCAAGATGCAGTGACTTGACTGGGAAAAACTTGAGTGTAGACGACAAATGGTTAATGTGATTGATGAGGTCACAGTCTCTTATTCTCTGGAACCAGGTGCAGTGGGCCCTGTTTGAGCTTCCAGGCTATGTGGACATGCAGGAAGTCAGGGCTTTTCAGGGTCTCTACCCACTGGTCTGTCTTCTTAGATATGCCTGGAGGGTGATTCAGGCCAGGCCTGTACGAAGGCCCTTTGTCTTCAATTTGAGGTAGAGTCAGGAGGTCTGCTCTACTCTCTAAGAAAGTTTCTCAGAGCCCTGCATTTGGAGAGCAGCTGTGCCTCTCTTTAGCCATTAATAAAAATGATTTCTTTCTTTTTTTCAGTTTTATTGAGATATCGTTGACATACAACACTTATAAGTTTAAGGTATACAGCCTGATGAGTTGAGTTACATATATTGTAAAATTATTACAGTAATGAGTTTAGTTAACATCCATCATCTCATAGACACAAAAAGGGAAAACAAAAAAATTTTTCCTTGCAATGAGGACTATTAGGATCCACAGTCTTAGTAACTTTCAAATACACCATATGAAGTGTTAACTATAGCCACCGTGTTGTGCATTTCTTCATTCCCATTTGACTACTGTTAGCTGTATTGATTAATAAAAAGCAGGAAAGCCTAACTTTCAACATAGGTTAGATTGTCCCAGAAGACTTGCAAATAAACCCAAAGATTAGCATTTGGACAGCAGAGTATGACCTGAGGAGAGGTTTCACATGTTGGAGCTATTCAAGTAAGACACCTTTGTTCCTCAGGTGAAATCTCCAGCACCTTGGTAGTGAGAAGTCTAGACAAGGAGCACTAGGCGAAAACAAGGATTCAAAGAAAGTATGTGGCATGTGTGAAGACAAACTTCAATGACCTCCCAGTTTTGTCCAGGGCCAACTCTGCTTATCTACTTCTAAGCATCAAGTTCGTGATTTGTTTAAAGAATCCTAAATATTCTTGAGATAGGAACAGCAGAAAAGTGAATGAGAAATGATGGAAGACACACTGATAGAACCAGGGAGATGACAGGAATTTCCTCAGGAAGGATAAGATCTTAGCAGCCAGGCTAGACTGATAGAAAAAAGAAAGAAAATACACCCACAGCTAATAGTTCTTTACAAAGGAACTAGGAAAAAGGAGGACATTCTAATTGATACTAGTTCAGAGTTGGAGATGTACCCAGATAGAAATATCAGAAGCATAAATAATACTAATAATAAACACATTTTTAGCACTTACTCTGTGCCAGGCATTGTTCTAAGTGTTAACTATTCTAAGTATTAACTCATTTAATCTTCCAAGCAACTCTATGAGGTAGGTATCAGTGTTATCTGTTTTATAGACGAGGAAACTGAGGCACAGAAACATTAAGCAACTTATCCAAGGTCAGGTAGCTAGTAAGTAGTTGTAGTATGATGGGAAATATATATTTGGTCTTTGTCCCTGGCTCCTGGCATGGAGCTCCTAAAACCCTTGGAATTTCCTGAGTGACGAGGGGGATAGGAGCATCTTTTGTTTGTGAGCCCCTAGACATCTTCAGGATGGGGGCTGGTCCTGAGAAAGATCAAGCCTTGATTAGAAACTTGAAATTTTCAGCCCCACCCCTCCACCTCCAGGGATGGGAGAGGGGCAAGATTGAGTTAATCACCAATGGCCAATGATTTAATCAATCATGCCCGTGTATCCTTTATAATAAATCCGTAAACATAAGCAAAGTGAGGCTCAGCAAGGCTTCCTGAGTTCTGTGAGTCACTCAAGTGAGTTATCAAACCTGAGATGGGGGTTGTGGGAACTCCCGATTTAGAACTGGTAGGTCAGAAGCACGGGTGACCTGATACTTGCAACTGGCATCTGAAGTGAGGGCAGTCTCGTGGGACTGAGCCCTGCAACTTGTGGAGTCTAACACTAACTCTGGGTAGTTAGTGTCAGAACTGAGCCAACGAATTGTAGGACACCTAGTTGGTGTTGGAATGTTGGAGAACTGGTTGCTGTGAGGAAAAACCTCTCATTTAATGTCAGAAAGAACCTGACACTAGTAGAGCTGGCATTCAAGTCTATGTCGTCTGACTCTTAAGATCTCAGTGAGCAAACTATATGTGTTCCTCACAGCAAAGGATCCAGGAACAACCTTCTGAAAGCAGCAGATGGGGAGCTGGTAAGGGAACCATTTGGAGATGTTCCCCTGGATGACTTTAAAGGTCTCACTAGATGATTAAAAAAAATGTGGACACGTGAAGGGGAAAATCAAGAAGATCATGGTAGAATACTTCAAGAATTATTAGTGAATTCTAGCATAGCAGTTGTGTACAGGGACACAGACATGGCATGTGCTCTGAAGGTGAGGCCCAGGAGATGGCATTCTAAGGGAGAGTGGAACATCACAGGGAGGTTGTTAGGAACACAATGAACGCGTGTGGGTGATGGGAAGACACCTCCTGTGTAGCATGACTCAACTGAAGGAATTAACGCTGAGTAGGATTTATCTGAACAACGGAAGCCTTGGACAGATCCAGAATTTTTGCAAAAATTTTTGAAACAGAATTTAGATAAGTCTGTTAAGAAAACAAATGTTTAGACCCAATAGCAAAGAGACTGAGTTCTCTAAAGGACAGAGAAGGGATGTAACTGGAGAATAGGTAGGTTAGACAATTTTAAACTTGGCTGGCTCTCCTTAAAAGGAGGTGAAATGTTAGGGCATGTCACAAAGAGACTGCAGCAAGGAATGTTTCTGCTGATGCTGACGCAGCACCAGCTGTAGAGGAAAGGCGAGGATTTGTGAGGAGACGGGATGGGGGAGGCCAGTGTTCTGCAGCATCAACCTCAGCCTGGATTCAACAATTGGACATTGTCTCCCGTTGAGACAAAGGGAAAGCTCAGAGCGGGTCAAGAGCGGGAGGAATTCCAGAGAAGAAAGAGCAGAGTCGAAGTAGTACAGGTGTAAACGTATCTGGGATTAGTAACACAGGACTTAAAGGGAACTGGAAATCGAGATACATCTTAAATATAAATATGAATACCAGGGGGAAGAAGGGAGCCCCAGGGAAGCCTGTGGACAGGAGGGGACCCATTTTACATTTTTGAATTTTTCACAAAGACATGAAAATTTCAAAGGTCGTTCTCTAAGAGAGGACGCAGAATGCATAGATTGCCTTGTTTCCCACAGGGAAGCATAGGAAGATGGTTTCCTGCAGAGGAAGCAGAATGCAAAATTAACCTTTGTTGGGGGCTTTTTCTCAACACTACAGTTAATACTAATCAACTGGCATTGGAAAGACTGAAATAAAGATTTTCTTTTCACTTTTTCACTTGTCTGTCTTTTCTGCTTCCTCCCCGAACTATCAACTCTCTGCTCTGGTCATTCATTAGCAAGAGTCATGTGGTACTATGATCTGGCTTCTGGGAGCCCAGTTTTGCTCTAGAAGCCTAGGCTTTGCTTGTGTTTTCTAAATCCTGTGGGTAAAATTGATGTTGGGGTGTGGTTCATATGCCTCCAAAAGTGACCTTTTAGAAAAAATAGGTACTAGAGAGATTCAAGGTTGGATTAATTGAACTTTGGAGGGACTGGAACAGCCACTCTCATTCCAACAGAAGAGGCCTCCACTGCCTTGACTCTACTTCTGGCAACAGAGTGAGAGTGTTCTGGCGAGAATGAACACAGGAGGAAACCGGGGAAGGTAGAGTTACCGACTAGCATTCCTCTAAATTTTAATACATAAGAGGAGGAGGATTTTACCCTGATCTTTACTTTCTCTCTGAGTACATATTAACAAGAGATTTGCATTCAAATGTAGTGTAGCATTTTGGCCTTTTATACGATCAAGAGGTGTTGTTGACAACTCTGGTGAGCTACACTGGACAGTGTGGCTGGATATTGTGGGAGAGAGTGAATGTTGGCTTAGGGCACAGTGTAACCTGGGTGTTAATGAATGGACCCGTCTGATCTATCCAAGGACATCTAGGAGCATGAGCTATGCTGTCTTTTGCATGGGTCCCAGGAGAATACACAAGGACCATGTCTCTTCAAAGCCTGTGGCCCTGGGGGTGGCCACTGCCATGAGCCTTTACAACTCCTCTTCCCCCAACCCCACACTACCCAGAGTGACCTTGGAAGTCTGTCCAAGGCTAGAAGCCATAGACTGCATCTCACTGGCTCTCTTTATTTGTACATTGTCTTAGCTTTTATGGTCAGTAAACCCACTGCTCTCTTTATTTGTACACTGTCGTAGCTTTTATGGAAGTCATGGGGGTGAAGCCCCTGAAGCAGAGCTTCATTCCGTGTTCCAGGCCTCGGGTTTAGAGATCCAGGTTAAAATACCCTCCTTGGCCCATGGAATCATTTCATAAGACTGAGCTTCAGAAGCACCCTCTATGCTGGATGTTTCCAGAAGGGAGGCTATCTTCTGTATAACAAATTGTGGTCAGAACATTGGTATTTGGCTGCCTGTCTTTTTTTATAAGTGGTGGAAGGATGCAAGTCTATCAGGATAAGCATGTAGAAACCAACGGGGCAGGGCTAGGGGTGAGTGTAACAGATTTTAATGTTTTAAAGCTTTAGACTTTAGAGCTATACTCTCCAAAGTGACTGGTGGCCACCAGGCTTGACCCTTCTAGCCAGCAATAAACATGTGGGAGTGACCTCCTGAAGGTGGGACCAAGGCTGCCTTAATAGACTACAGCTCTCCCTTCCTGATGACCACAGGCTGGTGCTGAGGCCTGAGTTTAGACAAGAACCAAATTTAGAGAATGTTGGGGAAGGGAGGTGTTTCCTTCCCACTCTCACATTCCCACAGAGGAGGAGACTTCCGTTTCCTCTTCCTTGAGGGCGCAGTATTGGGTTAAACAGCTCTGACCTCTGTTGTCATCTCTCTCTCCATCTTCCCCACTGAAGGGTAACAAAGCCAAGGCTGGGATGTTGACTGGAAATGTTTTTACTGGGAGTCTGTCCAGTGCAGTGAAAAGCCTTGTGGGCTTATCTTTTGCTCTCAGTTATCCTTTTGGTCGCTAGCTGTGACACAGATGGCCAACCATCTGAAAAGTTATTGCGTGGCATTAGCTAGGGGCCATTTTTCCATCCTCCCACTCCCACCTCCCAATCCTTGCATTTAGGAACATGAATGGAAGAGAGAGGTCTTGGTCAAGGCTTTCAAAAACTGGTGAGCCTTCTTCCTACTCTGCCTTCTGCCAGCTAGATGTGGAGGGGGGAGGAACCACAATGTGCAAATCACTCCATAGGGAAGAGGCATGCTGACCAGGAACATTTGTCTTAGGCTATTACATAAGTGAGAAACAAATTTGTACTGCATTTCAGTCTTTATACATTTTTGGTCTATTTAGTACCATTTAATACCACTCTAAGTAGTAAACTAGGTGGGTGAGTTAGGTCCACAATTCTCCATACAACTGGAAAAGGAAGTGATCTGAGATTGCCTTGCATATGCAAACCTAAGTGTGTTCCAATGTTTAGATTTGAAGAGGGAACACAAGGCCTCCATTTGGCCCCTGGTGATGTTCTCCCAGTCAACATTAGCAGATAGCCTTATATTTTTGAGGCCATTGAGCCCTTAGCTTGTCTCTTAGTAAAAATGATAATTTGATCCCCATTGACTCTCCATTACTTTGATGTTTTCTATTGATTAGAACCATGATCGGGATGAAAGGGTGAGTGATTGGTACATTCAATACATACCTGCCTCCTCGGGGCTCTGGACAGAGCCTCCTCAGAGTGACAGTGTGAAGACGAGGAAACAATGCATGTGATGCCCCTAGGTGGACAATATGTCAAATGCCAGGCAAGAAGCTCCATCCCACTCCCTGGATGGGAAGGTGATGTTGAAGGCTGGGACACACACTTAGGCATTGGGAGCTGAAGTGGTGTTCCAGCCAGGACACTTTGAGACACTAAACTCTGTAAAAGACCATAACCCCAAAGGTCAGGGGCTCCATCTGAGTGCAGACAAACCACTGGGAGAGATGCTTACATGAGATGGTAGATATAACACATGGAAGGTGTGAAAATCTGTGGAGCGACATCTAGCACACTTCTGAGAGCCCACAGCTGAATAGTATTTCTAACCTAGATTTTGGCCCCTGAAACATCTCTTGGGTACCACAATTTTTCTTATGATCAGATCACAGCAGATTAAGAGAAGGAAAGGAGAACCACTGGGCCCAGCTGTGACTAAGAAACTTAGAATTTATTATAGAAAATTTCTCTGGTGTCTTTTCTAACTGGTGCTTGGTGGATGGCAGTCAGTCACAGACAAGCAGACAAGATGGGTGCTCTGCCATAATATTCATAGGCAAATATTAGCTGTGTTAATAAGATCCTTCCTATCTCTTCCTTCCCTCCCTTCCTTCCTTCCTCCTTATTTTGTAGGTGAGGTAGGTGGCCCATGAGGTCATTTACTTCACTGCCACTGATGTAGACTTTAAAACGATTAGGGTAACAGTTTAAACCATAATCCACACTAAGCCAGCCCTAGTTCGGGGGAAGACAAGTTGCCAGTATGTAAGAAGAAATTTACACAAAATACAAATGTATTTTTTTGCAACAAAAGAAACTATTTATTTGGAATATGCATTACCAGTACAAATTAGGAGACTGTAAAACCTACACCGTGTTAGTATCATTAGAGAACACAAAAGTTCAGTTGGAATCAAAAGGGACAGAAGCCTGTGCTCTCACAGAAGCAGAAAAGCTTAAACTTTCAAAACCAAAACAGAGCAGAACTTTGCAGGTTTATACTCTGAATAATAAGAAGAGGGGAGAGAGAGCGTAAGAATAAAACCAACCAAAGGAAAGCACTTCAAAATAATTGAAAACGCCAAAGGAAAGAAAAGAAGTCATAAGAGAGAAAAGGGGGAAAACATTGAACGTTTTATTAATTTTAACAAAAGGAAAAAAAGTTTACAAAAAATAAAAGATTCCAGGAAGCTTTGAGCTAGGGATTGAAACCGTAAAGGTGATGTGAAAAGCTCGTCATTATTTTGTTATGACTTAAAAACAAGAGTGCAAGTGTTTGGGTAGAAACACTTCCTAAAGGGTCGCTTCACAATTCCGCATTCTTTCCTCACTTTTCTTGCTTAGGTTCTGGCTGCTTTCTGAACACTTAATCATTTGCTGAATGAAAGATGTTTAAAACAAGTTTCTTCCAGATCGTATTGCTTTCTTTTCTCCTATCACTAATAAAAACATTCCGAACCAATACAGTTTGACAATTCTAAATCAGAGGTTCATAAGAGGTGTGCTGTCAATGAATCAAACGTAACCTCTCAATGTTATAACGACAGCATGGAATCTGGCTCAATTTCTCACCAAACTCTTCACTCAAAATCAGAACTCAAAGGATCAGCAGGCTGACTGGCCAGAGGGATGGCTTCCCGGCTCTAGTCTACGTAGCCAATGGTACTCATCACTCCAGTATCTCCTGTGGGATTCTTCTGGAAGAAAAATCCTCCCTAGTTGAAAGAGGCCTCGTGGAATGTTGTTATTAAGCAAGAAGAAAGAAAAGAAAGCATTTTGTGGTGCCATCTACAATCAACAGAAGCAAAAACCTTTCCCTACAATACAAAAGGTCCCCTGGAACTATTCCTTGAATTTTTAAAGGACCAAAAGGAGAATCCAAGTCTCTGACTTCGTTTTTCTCAGTGACTGCAGTAATGCCACACACTGTGGAAACGCAAGTGAGCAATGTGATAGCAACATGGGCTTTCTCTTTGTTCTTGAAGTCAACAATTCTGAAGCAAAGTAGAAGGACAAGGAAGCAGCCTACTCTACCAATGTCATCTTTTCACATCACCTGGTATACATATTTAAGGAGTAAAAACAGCAAGATCATAATCCTGACAATTAAAAAAGCCCCCCCATAAACAAACCAAAAATAACACAAAACAAAACATAACTTTTTTTTTATATTTTAAAGAGCAGGAATAAAGAAAAGAAAAGAATTTATTTCTGGGTCTCAAAGTTAATAAACATAATAACGTGTTAGGTTGTACCTATTATGCTTACTATTCCAACCTTTTTTTTTTTAGTTTACAAAATGAATTACTGTCACTTTTAAACATTGTGAAACAGGAAATGGATGTGCACAACTCGACACTTTTCTAGCATTCTTGAACTAATTCACAAATGCAAGAAAATAAAAGAAAAATGGGGGAAATGATGAATGTAGGTAGTTTGGTGTTAAAAACTAATGCAGGAATGATGCGCATTGTCACAGAAAAAAGAGGGGAAATTCCCCATCCTGTTTTGCGTGCTATGAGGGTCATTTTTAAAATTTTTATTATAAACACTATTAAATTCAGACCGCTTTTTTGGTTTTTTTTCTTTATCTGAATATACAAGAACATTCATTATCAAATGTTCATCATCAATACTACAAAGAACGAGACACAAGTCGCAAGAAACAATGGAAAATGTTAATAAAGCTGAAAGAATCGTTGAGTATTTTTTTGTTTTTTTTTAAGTTTTTTTTAAATTTGAGTTTCTGTAGTTTTATCTTTTTTGGTATCGAAGTCAGGTTTTTCTGGGCAGAAAAATAAAACTCAGAAGGAAAGAGGGGTAAAAGATATGTGTGAGAAAAGGCAACCAGCAAATAAAGAACCACCACCACAGCAAATACAAAATAAATGTAAAGAAGGTGCCACTTGGCATAAGTACTGCATGGGAGTCAATTCCACACCAAGAGGAGTTAGGGATGAAAAAGAGGATATGACGAAGTTGCAAGATGGGCAAACCCAAGGGCTAGTATCATTTCTCAGGGGAAATTTGCTTCCAGGGAAAATGGAGTGCTCCTACGTTCATTAGAAAATGATGGAGCCCTGGGGCACATTTTGGTATCTGTAGGATTGACCTAATATAAATTCCCAGGGAGCTGTCTTTCCAGAGGCACGCTCTTTCCATCCTCATCCTTCTGCTGCTAGTGTTCTTCTCATGCTTTGCTTAATGTGGAGAGACCTTGTGGCCACCATATTGGATGTGATCGTGGGCATGGCGGGGAGATCGTGGGAGAGGTATTGGATACAACGAGGACTAAGTGAAGTGCTGGGTGGGGAAGATGCTCTGAGAGGTGATAATCAGTGCAAACTACTGCAGGGAGAGAAACTGCCTGTGCAAATGTAGCACTGTTCTGATCTTTTTCATAACTTAAAATGGCAATCATTCAACCCAAATCTGGAATCATTCTTCCTTGTTTCCAAGAGAACCCTTTTGTGTCTCTTTTGTACTTTGCCCAAAGTCAGGTGGATGTGATCCAACCATATTCCTGTGTGGGTAGTTTCAATATATCTCTGCCACTAAAACAAAGTTCTCCACTGGCTCTAATCACTACCAAGTTGTCACAAAATAGCTCCTTCTAGGAATCCTCTATATCGAGCCCTGCTCTGGTTATGGCACAGGTTAGTAGACACAGTCTTTCTACTGCTCTTAGTTATGAAGGCATAATCCCATGTTGCCAAATATTTACTTTTTGCATTTCCTTCAAATACACATACCCTCCAATTTCTGAGGTATCCCACCCACCCACCCAAGACACACACAGGAGCATTTTCTATTCATTACTGTAGTGCCATGCAGAATTTCCATGACCTTGTTAGCTGGCCATCCTCACCCCTCAAGGTCTTATACTTCTTCCAGAGACCTCTCAAACAGAGTAGATATAACAGGGGACTAAGTACTTACAAGGCCACATATCGGATTCAAATACAAACTAAGAGAACCAAGTCCTATGTTTCTAGTTTGGAAGCTTATCTCTATTCTAAGAAACCAAACAGAACAAAAGAAATGAAAAAAAAGCAACAACAATACCCCTTCTCTTTGTCATCATGGTGATAACATCACGGTACTGATGGTGACCAGAAGTTAGAATAGGAAAACCATTTATTATCCCCACGTGGCACGAACCAGTTTATCTCAGGGACACTACTTCCTCTGATTTCACATTTACAGATTGCATATGAGCCAGGAATAATAATCCCCATTTTACAAAGAAAATGGGGCACCAAGAGATTTGACCACCTCCCACACAGTCAAGTGACAGAGCTGCCATCTTTATTGCTGGGACAGTTGGCTATGAATAATGTAAGCTCAGGTGACATTAGAGAACAGCTTTCTACTATATACTCCTCTCTCTTAGATATTTCCAGGGAATGAAAATCACTGTGATGATGTCACTGAAAACATTATCTCCCCTTTCCCCATCACTCTCAGGTCTTCAAATTAAGCTAGCAAAAAGTCTGCTTGAGCCATGTTCTTACACAACTCTCTCCTTTAGAACAAGAATGTGGTGCCATATAACGCTTTGGATAATTAATGCAATGACCCTAATACAAAAACAAAAACAAAAGAGAACCAAATCCATTACAGACATTGTAAGTTCTGTATGTGGCTCCCTGAGAGCTCCAGAGGTGGTGGGAACAGGAATAGTTTACACCGCAAACCTGGTCTTCATCATGATCCAGTCTTGTGTATGTCTTTCTCGGGTGTGCATGCTGGGGGGCCTGCAAGTCCTGGAGGCCCCAGGCATATACTGTTTCTCTGTGTCAGTGACCTTCACTAAGAGTTGCTAATTCCCTCTCTTGGGCTCACAAGGCATAATGCTATGGTTACTAACGTAAGTATTTGTACGTGGCATGTGACTGACCTTGCGAAAGTGAATGTATGAGACTATGCATGTGCGTGTGTGTGTGTGTGTGTGTGTGTGTGTGTGTGTGTGTGTGAGAGAAGGAGCAGGTGAAGGCTTTCAGGATAAGAACCCTCTTCTCCTTAGTGATGCGTTCATCACCATGCCTAACTCGGACCTGGTTTTGCAGTAGCTTCTGAACATTGCTCACTAAGTGTTGCAGGGTCTCCAAAGACTGTGCCTCTGAAACCAAGAGCTGTTAAAGGAGGATGAGAAAGCCTCGAAGAATTCTGCCCTTCTTGTTCCTTGTGCTCTCTCCTGCTGTCTGACTTCCTGCCTGGGAATCAACCTAGTGGAGCTGAAAGTGGAGAATGTGGCACCTTTAGAAGCCCAGCTATGGCCGTCCCCAGTGAATACCTGGGGCTGGGAAGGAAGAGGAGGAAAGTGTTCTAATCAGGATTGTTCCCATGGAGGGAAGAGCAAGACGAGGCAGGGAGGCCTGGAATGAGTAGGGCAATGTGGCGTATTCCTGCTAAGAGGTAGTGAGAGTAACAAGAGAAACAGAGAAGGATTGCCTGTTAACAAAGGGAGCGAGGGATCCGAGTGAGGTAAATTTGGCTCCTCAAACCACCAGCATGAAAACATACAAACACTTTTATTATTTTCTTTGTATTTTTTTTTCTCTTTAGATTCCTCTAATTGT
The DNA here is from genome assembly GCF_021613505.1 of Equus quagga. Taxonomy (NCBI): domain Eukaryota; kingdom Metazoa; phylum Chordata; class Mammalia; order Perissodactyla; family Equidae; genus Equus; species Equus quagga. The sequence goes on along the minus strand of NC_060279.1, from coordinate 30,547,822 downwards.
TGAAAATATCCTTCAGTGATGTAATAGAGGGCAGGGACCCAGGGAGTCTAGGACAGAGGGACAGGGGCAGGGAAGTTGACAGACACCAGGCTGACAGCTGGAGGCAGGGAAGGGTGGCTTCTACCCAGAAAAAAAAGGGAAGAGAGTATAAAGAAGTGTCCAGATTGGCTGAAATAGCATCCCAAGGAAGAGAAGAGAAGGAGACTCTTATTGTGTTTGCTGATTGCTTCGACCTCCAGTCTGACCGCTTCAGCGTTGGGAGAGAAACCCTCCCTCCTGGCCCTGCCCCGACTGGGGCACAGGGTCAGCCGGGATGCGATTGCTGGGAGATCAGTTGGAGGTATCAGAGTGAACACTGCCAGGGCCTTCTGTAGGGGAGGTCACTGATGAAGGGGTAGTAGCATCCTGCCAACCTCCATTAGCCTAGAAGGGAAAAAGGGAGAGAAGTCAGTCCTCTGAGATTGGGTGGCTGTTTTGAGCAGACAATGACAATAAGGCAACTTGTGTAAAGGGCCTAGTACAGTGCCTGGCACATGGGGACACTCATCAAATGGGCAGCTGTTTTATGGTTGATAATATTCCCCCCACCCTCAGATGAGTTTGGGTCCTCCCAGTGAGCCACTGGACACGAGGGTCACACCTCCTGTTTCTCAAAGGCTTTTTCACTCAGTCCAGGCCATCAGATGACTACTGTGTGTACTCTAGTGGAATGACAGCTGCACTGCAGGCCAAGAGACCCGAGTTCTAGTTCTGACTCTGGCAATGACTAAGCTATTGACTCTAGCAAAGCACTTATGCCTCTTTGGCCTTGGGTTCCCCTTTAGAAAAATAAAAAGGTTGGCTCAAATGCTTTCTTCCAGCTCTGGATGTTCCATATGTTATGGGATTCCATGTTCTACACATGGCTCTGCACAAGATGCTCTTGGGTATATAATGATGAGTGAGATACAGTTCATGTCCTCAAGGAGTGGGATAAGACAAGTGCATGAATGAACTATAATTCAAAGCAGAACCTAATAAATGGTATAGCCCAGGTGTTATGAAGTTTCAAATGAAGGCAGTATCTCATCTTGTTGGGGCATCAGGAAAGGCTTCATGGAGGAGGTACTCTTTGAGGTGAGCCTTGAAAAGTACAGAGGGTGGTTCAGGCAAATAAAACAGGTAAATCAATGGTGCCAAGACCCTAAGGACTGGACTGTGTGAATATATCTAAAAGGTGGTGAGACAGGAAGCTACAAGTTTGATCTACATTTATAGATGATTTTTCTAAGACTCTAAATCCAGAAGCATCCAAACAATGAAATTATGCTAAAAGGATTTGCTTTAGTGAGCACCCCTTTCAAAAAATATCCCACCATTAAAATAGTCGCAGAATGATTTCCTTCAGTGTTTAAAATTCACTATCATTAATATATTTTAAAGTACTGAAATACAAATGTGCTAAAATGCCTTTTTTCTCCAATCACTGTGCTCCTTTGGAGTCAACAGACCTCAACTCTGGAACTGCTCATGTTGAACAGACCAAGTCGTAGGCGCTCCCGGTAAATTATTTTCTATTCTGCTTTTCTCTCATTTTATTCCCTGAAATATTTGGGGTCCATGGGGCAGATGTTGATATTGCCATGTGGGAGGGACTCCAGCTTCTATTCTCACATAATCTACAGTACTCAGGAACATGCTTGGCACTTTGGAGGTGCTAGCAAATGTCCGTTCATGTTTCATTCCTAAGAAAGCAGAGGAGCAAGAGAAAAGCAGGCTTCTGGATTATGACTGAGACAGAACACAGGCTTCCTGACCTTTGAATCAGGTTCCTTTTTCTCTGCTCTTTTCATTCCTTTGGCTTTCTTTTTCATTGGCTCACCCAAATGACACTCCAATTTTCCCAGGAAAGCCAAAGTTTTGATTCGAATCAGCTCTCACCAGTTACATCAGCATGAGGGGAGGTTTTTTCCACACCTCACTGAAGAGCAGATCGGGATACCAAGAGGGCAAGGTCATCCTGGGCAATGCCAAGAACACATCACCTCAGTCACGGATCAATGAATAACTGCTCTCAAGTTCAAATGGCCATCTCTTAACCTAGTCAGGTAGCTCCTCCCACTCCTTTTGTCTGCTGGAGGACATTTCCCCTGGTGTTTGTGATAGATTCGAAGGAGAACAATGAGAGGAAAATGAAAATTCTTTCTTTTATAACAGGAGGCTTTTCTATCCTTTTGGGGCCAAGACTCTGCAGTATGATCAGAATCAAGAACAGAATTAATTCAATTTCCTAAAGCAGGTTGGTCACAGGGGTGACAATAACTTAGCCTTCCTTCCCAACCAAGAACACATGTATTCTGGTACCATTTTAAGCTGATTGAGAACAGTGGTTATATTTATTTTTCCCCAAAGAAAATCTTTTAACATCATTTATCTTTCCTGATTATAAAAGTAAGATATGCTTATATAATACTTGCACAAATAATATTTGCAATTATATATGCAATATAATGTTTGGAAAATAGGAAAAGCATAACAAACAAAATGTACAACACCCATAATCCTACTACTGAGAGATAATTACTCTTAGCATTTTGATACGTCTGTCCTAATAATTTTCTTATATGTACATGTTTACCAGATAGGTAAATAAATAGATAGATAGATTTGTATGTGTGTGTGTGTCTGTGTGTGTTTGCTGAGTAGTATGGGATTTTCAGAAAACTTGACAGAGGTTCCTTAAGTACAATGTCATGAGGCGGAGAGTAAAGTGCTGGTAAAGAGGAAAAAAGTTATGTGTCTTAGAATCGACCTGGTATGAGACAAGGAGGTGAGGAAGCTCTCTGAAAGCCGTTAGCATCCCTGACATAGCACATGGCACAAAGGAGTTTCATTATATTGCTCACAAATCACCACTACTACTATTATTTAGCCATGCTATCATTCCATTAAAATAACAATAAGTGGTGCCAAAAATGAAGTCATTTGTAAAGAAAATGAGCTCCGTGGTGTTTAATTAGGAGGGACTTGGCAAGGCATTGTATATTGACCAGAAGGTTCCAGGAGACTTCTTTTTGAGTCATTTTTGAGCTGAAATAACTCAAACAATAGACATCTGATCTCTCTCCTTACAAAGTTCTGTTTCTCAGACCAGTGCGTAAGATGCCAGAGGGCACAGAGAACTCACAGATGGGAGAGACAGGAATTAGTTCAAGCTGATATCAAAACCAGCATTTTAATTATGTTAGTTGGCCTGGTGAAGAAGAAGAATATATTAAAACCTTCTATTAAAAATAAATAATAAAACAAATCTCTTTAGCTGCCTCTTTTTTATTCCCCATCCATCCGTAAACACACACAGACACAGACACATATGCACGCACACTTCACACTCGGTGACCAACCATCCCAATTTGCTCAGAACTCAGGGATTTACTGGAATAGGGGACTTCCAGTCCCTGGTCACTCTACCCCAGGATATCCCAGCTATGACCTGCCACTTCTTAGCAAATTAAGGACACTGTAGCCTATGGGTTTCAAGTTAGATGAATGCAAGTACTTTTCAGAATAAGCCTGTCTCACATTGGGAAATTTTGCAGAATTCCCTTCCCTGGAGGTGGTTTCTATCATGGTATACTGTCTGCTGCTGTTGCTGTTAAAACCTCCACCAGATCGGAAACTGCGAGCAAACCCAACTTAACGGGGTTTCCCGTAAATCACTTTGGCTGCTTCAGCTGCATCATTCCAGCTTTAATGGAAGACGTTCAGAGCTGCACTGTCTTGGGAAACCGCTGACCTCGCTTACTGCCACGTTAACCCTGGAGAGCAATTCCTTCCCTCTTCCTCGACTGCGGGTGAATATTAAGTAGGAATCTCTGCCTTTGTGTGTTTATTTATCTCTGGGCATCGTGAGAGTTGAAGATGGTTTCATTAACAACCTTGTGGGGGTGGCGGGAAATAAGACTTTTGTTTTTATTTTTCTTTGGCACCCCAACTTCCCTCTTCACTCTCCGATGCAAACTATCCTTTATAATGGAGACACACTCTTCAAAATGCAATGTCAGAGACTGCACTGAGGAGTTACAGGGATGGCAAGGTAAAATCTGCAAAGTCAAACGTGCCCTTTTTATCTCTGAAAACATCCCTAGCGGGTCAGAGTTTGCACCCAGTTCTACGGGTAACTCTGTGCCTGTGGCCTGGGAAGCAAGACTCAGTTTAACATTTAATTCCATCAGGTGAATCCTAAGCCAGCAGTAGGCTCAACCTGGAACCTCACGGAAGAGGAAGCCAATAGAACATAAAATTAGGACAAACTGCAGCAGGTTTTCTAGATAAGGACATCTGGATTTTCAAAACACAAATTCAAGGTATTTGGGAACAACAAGTTTCAGGAAAAAAAATGACTAGTTACTCTATATCCTACTAATGAGTTTGGCACATAATGTGATATACACCAAATTTTGCCAGAACCCCATCTAACGGATAAAGCAAAGCATGCCTGTGGGAAGTGGTAGAGGAAACCGGCTATGGAGCCGAGGATGGAGCAATGGTGGATGGGAAAACTCACATGCTTTCTCCCGACAAAAGAGAAGAGCACAGACTTGCATCTAAAGTCCTGACTTCTCTTCTCTGCCACCCTCCTTGTGCTGGAACTGGGGCCACCTGCCTTTCCCTCGCTGTTTAGGATCCAGTAACTGTTTTCAGCCCAGAGCAGCGGCTGCCAGGCTGAGTCCCATCCTCCTCTTCCCGCTCCTCCTCTGAGCTTACCTTAGCAGCACACGGTTGATGCAGAGAATTCATCACCTGATGTGACAGCCCGAGTGAGCCTGGCACTAGGAAACTCTCATTTGCAACCCAGAAATACGCTGAGGTGCCACAAAGCGGCTGATGTCAGCACCGAGTTGAGCTAGATCTGCATATGGGCCAGATGCCATTACCAGAGATGCCTTCAACGTGGGTGAGGAGGTTTACGTGCTCCAGGCCCTCAATCACCCAGGCACTGGTTGGGCCAGCCAGGAACAAAGAAACATGGATGCATCCTCTCTTCCTCTGTATGCACACATGTACGTACATACACACACACACACACACACACACACACACAGAGCCACCATTTATCTGGGGAGACAACAGCTCACCCAGTGGAGTCACATCCTAGATCCAGCATTTTTCCATCAAGACAGAAGAACTATGTTTTCCTGGTATGTATATTCTTTTCCCAAGATTATACAGCAAGCACTTAACCAAGAAACGCTGTGATGCAAAAAGATGCTATTGGAAAGTCCCCTTAGGGACAAAATATTCAAAACTTCCCTGGGAAATTTTACAATGGTAAACAGATTCATGCCCAGTCTGGCACCCCTCCATTCCTATCTCTAGCTCCCACCAGAATAATCTTTCAAAAATGTAGCTTTGATCATGTCACCTCCCCGTTTAAGCCTCCAATGGCTTCCCATCAGCCTCAAGATGGGTTCAATGTCCTCATCAAGCCTGCAATATCCTTGACCTTGCTGACTCTCTAACTCAATGCTTATGTTTAATACTTCAACCATGTCAGGCTACTGAGAAATTCCCATAACAGACCTGCCATTTCATGCCTGCTTCTTTCTCCTTGAATATAGTGTTTTACTCATCCAATTACATGCCATTTGCACCCTGGCTGCTCTTCATGATTGAGCTGAGGTGTCCTAGCACCCCAACTTGCCGCTGGCAATGTCCCTTCCTCCTGCAGGCACCCCAGTTCTCTGCATGTCCCTCTATCACAGCACCTGTGCATTTCTTCTTTCACAGTCTGTCTCACCTACCAGACCATGAGAGCAGGGATGTGGAACTTATCTTTGATTCCAAAGTGCCTACTACAGTGCTTGACACAGCATAGATTTTAATCACTATCTCTTGGAGGGACATATGAAAAAGTACGTAAACATTCAGTGGCACTGTAACATCCATCCTCCATCGCGGGTGTGGAAAGGGGCATGGCATCAGGTCCGTGACCTCTACAATTCAGACTGACTACATGTAAACAGCTGTGTACACCTAGAAAATATTCAACAGAGACCGCAGAGGCAGTGCCACATTTTGGGGTAACTTTTACGTCTAGGAAGTGAACGTTTTTCTTTTGCTAAGTAAGCATCAAGGAGATCTGGTACTTCATAGCTTCTCCCAAACAAGTAACTATGATTAAATTTATATTGTTCTGCTTTGTTCTTAGGGAAAATAGATGAGAAAAACACTGGATCCTGCCTGTTACACCTCCACAGTTTAGCACACCATCTCAAGAGGAATGTTCTCCATAGGGCACAAGGCGAAGGAAGATATCCCACCATGCATATGGAACAGTCTCCTAGTCACCACCTCAGACACAGTGAGAATCACAATAATGTAGAGAACAGACATAGTCCCTAAGTGGCCTGTAGGGTCTTTGCCCATTTTGACTCTCTCCAGGGCTGAGATCCACATGCAGATTCTACTTCCACCTTAAGACCTAGGGATGGAGTTGCCAGATAAAATATGGATACCCAGCTACATTTGAATTTTAGATAAACAACAAATAATTTTTTAGTGTAAGTATGTCCCATGCAGTATTTTTATTTGCTAAATCTGGGCAACCCTATCTGGTAATAACATGTATTCTCAGCCAAAAAAATTTTATTCTAGCCTAGTTTGGTACCTTAGGTAACTCAGGATCAATTTTGCTGCATCTGTGTCTTCGTACAGGAACTTCTTCCTTGTGGCTGAGATCATCTCTACCAAGTCTATGCCTAGCTTCTGATTAATGTGCTGTTTATTACAGTTCATTTAAGACTGAGATAGTGCTTTGCTCCTGTAACTGGGATCCTGCTCTGGAACCTCAGCTCACCAACTAGTACCTGCCATCACATTTCCCCAAAGTCAATCCTCTGCCTGGACTAGTCCATGCTGCTGGCTCTAGGACTGCTGTCTCCACGGTTCCCTGCCTGCTGGGGGTATCTTCTCTGATTGCCACCTACCACTTAGTCCCTGGTGACCTTACATCCAAGTCACACCACCACACCCCTGTCTAGTCTGGCTCCTATCACAGCCTTTTGAGCCCTGAGATCTTGCTGTGAAGGTCTATGTTAAGAAACATCAGCAGTGCAATCGGCCATTCTGGGAGAGAACAGATACCCTTGCTAACTGAGACTTTGGTAGTATAAGTTGCTGCAAAGAAATAACAGATTTCCCATTGCCACAGTGAGATTTCTTCTTACTCCATAGAGAAGTCAAGTGAGAGGCTGTGTGCCTCTGCCTGTCCCTCTCCTCTGCTCTCTAGGAATCTATGTCATCCTTTAGGCCCAGCTTGAGAGCCACCTTCTTCCTGTGAGTTTCTTCAAGGCACTATCACCCACTTCTCCAAATTCTAGCACCACTGACTTTTTGACCCTTCGTTTTCACATTTAAGCATGTTCAGCTCTCATTTCTTTAAACATCCATGCGAGCACCAGATCTTATTCACTATAGTCACTTAATTCCGCAGATATGTATTCAGTGCCTACCTTGCGCTATATACTGGGCAAACAGTGGCAGATGAAACAAATTTTTAAAAAATCTGGGGTCTGTTCCCATGGAACTTACCGTCTTGTGGGAAATAGACATTCAATAAATCATCAAACGAATAAACGTAGATTCTAGATGGTAATAAGTGCTATGAGAGAGTACAAAGAGGACCTCATTGAGGTTGTGGCTTCTGGAAAGTCAGCCTAAAGGTGAACCAAAAATAGTCATGTAAACAGTGGGGCAAAGACCCCTCTAGGCAGAAGGAGAAACCTATCCAAATGCTCCGAGGAACTGAAAGAAGGGCAGAAAGAACGGAGAACAGGAGCAGGGTGACAAGCACAGCAAGATGGGGCTGCAGAGCGGGAGGGCTTGATCATGCCAAGGTTTGCAGGCCACATGAAAGGTTTTGATTTTTATCCTCAATGAGATGATAAATCACTCAACCACAAGCCATCAGAGGACAAGAATCCTGTCTGATAGAGGAGATGCTCAGTTAAGTACTTGAGTTGAATAAGTAGAAAAACAAATGCTTTGAAAGCTTCCCTTGGAGCCCTGCCCCTGTGAATATAAGACCATCTGACTGCTGGTGCCCACCACAACTGCGGAGTTACTCAGGAACCATCAAAGTAATTCCCTGACTTTGGTTGATGACTATATAATGGTATATAAATCCAGCGTGAACTCCTATTCTTACTTCTCAGGCCAGGAAGCTAGGACTCAGAAACTACCATCTGCCAAATTTAGTCCCCACAATATGCCACTGCTTTTGGACTTCAAGTTTCAAAAGTTCAGGCTGTGTGACAGTGTGCGGGTACCACATGCAGAGCACGGCTGCTACTGATGCTCAGGGCTGAAGGCACATGACTCATGCTCTGCATTTCACCATCGGGGCATCTTTTGCTGTTTATTAAGATGCTAGAACCTATGAACCACAAGACTGGACTCAGAAAAGTCTTTCTGGGGATTCTAATAACTTCTACTCTTAAGCTTCAATCCACCTCAGCAAATTTGGTTTTGGATAAGACACACTCTACTCCTCTGGGGTTGAACTTCTAAGGCAACACCATGTGTAGCACCATCTTGCCAGTTAATAGGGTTTTATCTTACACTGGCAATGCAGAGTCCTGGTAGAGCGAGATGATAAACCTGATCCACATTCACTTGGTATGAACATGAACTCTCTTATTACAAGTCACTCTCTACGACCTTATCTGGCATGCATTCTAACTGCTCTCCAATGCTGCTCTGTCAAAATCCAACTGCAAGTCTCTATCAATTGTAACACCATCAGAGTGTGCCATCCTGCCAGCACCCAGTGCCACATGATTGAAGTGCACATGTAGGTCAACCCTGAGATCAAGATCTATTTTGGCACCTTCTTAGCTTCATCCTTTTCTAATTCATCTGTTGTGAAGGCACAGAATTAACAATGCCACGTAAGGCACCTGAGACACAGAGGATGGTTTTGGCTGAACCTTTCATAGCTCGTACAGGTTATGAGGTAGTGGACATTTTCAGGTTTAGGGCTGGGCTGCTTTCTTATTTCTGTTAAAAGTGCAAGTAGGACAGCTACACACAATGTTTCCGCATCCCACAGACTTCTGGGGTCCTTAGGTTAAATGCACATACAGGAAGTTAAAACTTAAAATTTGTTTTATTTAACTTTTCAGAGGCCAAGAAAAATAAGCTCAGCTTGATTTAGCTAAATAGAGGTGTCTTAGTGCAGAAAACTATTTATATCTGATTAAACATCCTCTATACTCAGACCAGCATAAACCAAAACCTATCCACACTTATACACATCCACACAGTGTACAACACACGTAATTTCCACATACTCTATGATATTTACGTAGAGCTAATAGATGTTCAGAAAATACTCATAGCACCCAAAGAATGTACACACACACACACACACACACAGACACACACAGATGCTACTTATCTACTTATACTGGAAAAGAGTAGCTGTATGAGACAACAGACAATTATATTTCCTCATATAGCCAAATCTGGATAATTCAAGCAAAGGATATTTCTTTTACTCTCAATATAAATTATCTGATTGGCTCATTCTACACAGACCCAAATTCTTCATCTTATTTTTATAACCTTTGACTTTGCTGAATGGCTGTTATTTACTCAGGGCACACACAGAGATTGTATGCACACCTTAATGATGAACAGTGGCTCTACACAGAACACACACACACAACTTGTGGTGTAAACCTTGAGGCTATTTACCATTGCACAGGAAGATAAAGCCCCTTCCACTTTTCTGACCATCCAAGAGACAGCAATTACCCCAGATTATCAGACCAACAATGACATGCCGCGTAAAGAGAGACACTGAGCCAACTCCGCATCCCAAAGACTGGCATATTCAAGTACACTTAGGACATTAATAGCAATTTACGTGCCATCACTGAGACAAAGCCACAAAGGCTCCGTTGGCAGCCTCTTATTTTGAAGCCTATTATTTGTGGGAGTTACAGGCTATAATCACAACAGAAACTTTCAAAACCCTTATCTTCCGTGACGCACCAAATCTATTTCAGAGCCATAATTGCTATGTCACCGGAGAGTTTGCTGCTTAATGCACTCAAATGCCATTTAGTGTTTGCAGGGTCATTACAGCTAACAGAAGAGGGGGGAGATATGGTGGGACGCAGTGGGGGAAATGCAGATAGAGAATGTTGAGGGGAATGTGCTAGAATGGGGCACTAGCCTCCATTGCACCTAATTTATTTATGGGAGCACATTGTTCTGAGAATTCTATCTACTGATGAAATGAGAGCAAGTGCTTGAAAACTGTCTATCTACTCAAAAGAATTCTGAATTCATTTGACACCATCCCAGAGATCTTCAGTGGATGCTGGGGGATACCCTCTTGTATTCCGGGATTCTCATCCAAGTAGAAGAGGGGGTTGATTTTTTAAATTTTTATTTTTTTCCTTTTGGATTATCCCAGAAGCCCCTGCAGTGGAAATCTTCCAGCTGTGCTGTGGGCTCAGGAGTCTGACTTGGCTTTTCTATATGTGTTCTGCTACAGAATGTGAAGGGCAGAGGGGAATGATGGTGAGATGTTAAAATTCAATAACCTAAAAGAATGTGCTATCTTACAGATGGTAAAGGAAGATACAAGGAGATTGACAGAGCATCCAAAATATGAGAAACCATCTAGTCACTCAAAAGACCATTTTCTAGACCAAAGGCTAGCTAAGGCCATAAGAAAACTTTTTAAATATATGTAGCTTTATTTCTTCAACCTGGCTATAACCTGGCCAAGGACATATTTGTAAACTCCTATTACTTAAGGTAATACTAGGCGTAGGGTAAATCTTCAAGGAAATTTTTTTTTTTTAAAGATTTTATTTTTTCCTTTTTCTCCCCAAAGCCCCCCAGTACATAGTTGTATATTCTTCGTTGTGGGTCCTTCTAGCTGTAGCTTGTGGGACGCTACCTCAGCGTGGTCTGATGAGCAGTGCCACGTCCGTGCCCAGGATTCGAACCAATGAAACACTGGGCCGCCTGCAGCGGAGCGCACAGACTTAACCACTCGGCCACGGGGCCAGCCCCTTCAAGGAAATTTTTGACTGAGTAATGTATCTCTTGGTTCTTCTAGAAAACTCTGATGTTCTATTTTATAGCCCTGAGTTTTTTCATAGACTAGAAGTATAGAAAACGTCAAGCTAATTCAGATTGCAAAGTTAATTTTTTTTTTTTAAGATCAATACCAGTATTACTTATAGATCTGTCTTTAGTTTCCTAGGATAATAATCCAGCTTTCAGAATAGACAGAATGAGACTTGGAGCCTTATTCCACATGATCCTTCCTCCATTCAGAAATAGAGTATTCTCTATTTTCTAAATCTTGGCCAAGTGTGGAATAGGAAAACATCCTTATTGTGTAAGAGTTTGTAGACATTAATAAGAAAAAGACAAACATTTCAAGAATACATATAAAAGACTAACAAACATATGAAAAATGGTCAATCTCATTAGTAATCAAAGAGATACAAATTAAATTAAGACAAAAATGTGACGGCATTTTATAATTTGATAATTGACAAAGACTGAAACACTGCTAAGGCATTGTTATTAAGGGTATGAGGAAATGGGAATGATCATAAACTGCTGGTGGTAACCAAAAATTAATAGAAGTTTCCAGGAGAAAAGTTTATAATATATCACAAAGGCCTTAGATTTGTTCCTCTCCTTTGATCCAGTAACTCCATTTCTAGGAATTATGCAAGGAAATAATAGAAAATATGTACTGAATTTTCTGTACTATGATGTTACCAGTGTTATTAATAATAGCAAAAAAAAAAAAAAAAAAGAAAGAAAACAGCTTAAATGTTCCCCAGTAGAGATTGATTAAATAAATTATGGACTTTCCCTATGACAGGCTCCTATGCAGTTATTAAAGTTATGTTTGAGAAGAATGTTTAATGACATGGAAAATATTCATAATATATTTTTAGTAAAATAAGTAGGTTACAAAATGATATGTTCGATATGATCATAACTATTCTGCACCCACACAAAACACACTTACACACAAATGTGAGAAGGCTGCAGAGTAAAAAGTTAGCAGTAATTTGCTTCTCTGATTTTCCTGCATTCTCCAAATTTTCTGCATTAAATTTTAATTCAGAATCAGAAAAAAAAAGTAAATGTAAAATTTAAACACAGCATAGGAAAGAAAGTCCACATCTAATTTCGGTCTTTGTTCTAAGTGTTTGAAAGGTCTTAGCCAACCTCCAGAGCTCACTGAAAAGAGAGACCACAATTAATGGTCAAATACAGGTCTGAAGAAGAAAGATGGAGGCACCCTTTTGCCTAGCGAAGAAAAAGTTAGCAAATGATTTCATAACTCTCTTCAAATACAATTACCTGTGAAGAGTGTTAATCAGTTGTTTTTCTCTTTCCACAAAAAATACGGTCAAAGGAAACAGGCTAAACATAGCAATCAGCTTAGACAAGATGAGAGTTGCTCAACAAAAGGCACTATATCTCCTTTTTATTTTCCCTAACGCCCAACACAATAACCGGTTAATAACAGATTCCAAGAAAATGCCTGCTGTTCGAATGCACTCATTCATCAAATGAGTGAATGAATGAATGAATGAATGGATGAAGTGTGGATCAAGCTCAAGTTCCAGAGACCACACCTGCTCTAGAAAAAAGTATGAGAAAGAGGAGAAACAGCAATAGATAGCTGGTCATTGAATATATAGACCCATAAAAGATTTCTGGCATGAGTTGGTGAAGATAATAGGATACTAGATATAGATAAGTTGGAGGTAAAAGATGAGTACCAGGTTCTGATAAATGAAAAGAAAAAAGCCATTCTCTTGTGGGAAAAACTCTCTGGACAACAGAAATACAAAAATCTGTTATGTTTATGGGGATTTTAGGCAGGCATAAAATCCAGCCACAAGTCTGGTTGCAGGTTTAAAAAAAAAAAAAGACAAAGAAAGAAAAGAAAAACCTCTTGACAACAGGTTCAAGTAGGTCACTTCAAAAAGCATACATTAAGCACCTACTATGTCCCAGGCTTGAAGTGAAGGCTGGGATACAAACCTAAGATCCTTCTCTTCAGAAACCAAGGGCCTAGAGAGGAAGTAAAGATAAGAATCAGAGAAGAACTCCCATTCCAGCCCAGTGCACTAAGCACTATGTAGGTACAGTCTGGAGGAACTAGGCAGTGCTTCCAAGGAGAAGGTAATTCCCAGCTGAGTCATGTAAAATGAGTAGAATTACGAGATGTTTGCCACTGTGTAGGTTCTGGGCTATGCATTCCATTGCTTGAGAATGTTTAATATTTTTCTATGCTTTTTTTGGTGAGGAAGATTTGCTGAGCCAACACCTGTTGCCAATATTTCTCTTTTCTTTTTGTCTCCCCAAAGCCCCAGTACATAGTTGTATATCCTAGTTGTATGTCACTCTAGTTCTTCCACATGGGATGCCACCTCATCACGGCTTGATGAGCAGTGTGTAGGTCCACGCCCAGGATCCGAATTGGTGAACCCTGGGCCGCCGAAGCGGAGTGCACAAACTTAAACACTCGGCCACTGGGCAAGCCTCGCTATCGCTTGAGAATCTTAACCACTAGGAATTGCCTCCAGCAAAGGCCAAGCTTACTAGGACAAGAGGGGGAGAGAACTGACATTTATAGTGCCAGGCACTTCCAGAACCTATGGTCTAGAGGTCTAGAGAGGAAGTACCAGGACAGGTACTTGGTGATTTTCAACAGCAAAAATAATCACACTAGACAGGAATGAAAATTGATGTCTGCAGGTCTATTTCTCTAACCTTTAGATTTGTTACTGTTCTTACGTTGTTCTGATGCCTAGTTCTAACCCCCTCTGAACTTTCGTTGTTCACATTTTTAAAATGCCCTAATTGTTTTAATAAACTTGAATTACATAACTTAATGCATATAAAGTGCCTAAGATGGGGAAAGTCAACAAGTGCTAGTTATTAATACAATTATTAAATGTCATTTTAGCCTGTTAATTTTCTATCCTTATTGTTTTTTAAGTTACTGCTTTATCCCACTTCCTTATTTTATTACTACTTGATCTGTTTTATAATCTTTGTATGTTCTTAGATGGAGTTATTTATTTTAACCACTCATCCTAGCTTATTTTATGTTTTTATTGTTCTATTTTTTTTTAATGAGTTAATGATAGGTTACATATTGTTCTCTTTAGTACTTGTGTGCTTGATTGCTTTTAACCTTCATTTTGCCATTTCACATGCAATTTTATCATTCTCTTGTGGTTTTTATCCTTCGATTGCCTGTAGTTCATTAGTACATTCTTTCGTCTCAATTCTCCGTTTTCCTTATTTCCTAGCTCTTTGTAATCTAACAGTTGTCACCATTTTTTCCTATTTAATTTTTTGGATTTTATTCATATTATATTTTCCCTGCACTGCGTTGCATTTATTCTTTTAAGTTATTAAAAATGCCAAGTGTCAACAAAGAGAAGGGACAGTCTTGGTAGAAGTCCTGGCCCCATGGAGCAAGGGTGGCTCTTTTTTATCCTTTTTGTTGGTCCAGGAGAGACTGTTACTTTTATAATTCATAGCCCAGTTTCTTAAATGCTAATCTTCCATCCTCTAAAAACCATTATTTAAAATGCCTATTAAATTAAGAGGCAAAATTTTCCTTTTCTTCCATTTTACTGTTCCCAGATTTAAAAAAAAATTAACCTCTACTGATATTTCGCACCTAGATTCCTGGAACAGTCTTGCCATCTATTTTAATGAACCACCAAATCTCTCCAAGAGATACTTGATCTAAAATCTCCACTCTCTCTTCTGTATAATCACTGGCTCCCTGGCTAAGTTGGTTACCCAAATATGACACAGTGGCAGTGTAGAGCAGGCTATACCCAGGAAGGAACTTTCTATGTAATTTTTAGATTTAATTTTAATAAAAGGAGTCTTAAGCCTTCTATATACCAAGCTGAAAGGATGCATAACATAACAGTCATAACTGAGTTTTTATAATTCTTTTCCATATCAACCAGGCTCCAAAACATTTATTACTAGGAAACATAACAGATTCTCTTACTGTAAGATTCTTGCCACTTGCCTTCCTTTAGCACAAGGACTAGCGGTTTACGGGTCCATCTGGATAAAAGGAAAGAATACAGGCTTTGGAGTTGAACTGACCTGGGCCCACAGCCTGGCTCTATCACTTACTGGCTATTTGATCTTGAGTAAGCTACTGAACCTCCCTGAGCCTCTGTTTTCTCATCCATAAAAGGGAGATGAGACTGTTGACAAAGACATTGGACTGTGTTAGAGCACTCACCAAATGTTAAGAGTTAGTATTCTTAGTACGGATATTGGTGGAAGCTCAAGTTATCCCCGGAAGTTAAGGCATACAATTAGTTGTGCTTTGTTCTTCCATCGCTCTAAAAGGGCACAGAGTGCTGAGTAGCACAGCTGGGTCTCTCCAGAACTCCCCAGCTCTGGTGAGAGAGGGGCCTGAAGCTTCCCTCATCACATCCTCATTCTCTTACAGAGCAGAGCATCCTCTTAGTCTACAGGTCGGCTGAGGATGGGCTTCCCCACTCCCATGACAGATCACTTCCCTAAGGTGAAATAAAGTACAATTTTAGACAGGTGTGTGATTTTGAAAAATAAGTTTGTATAAGTTTGAAGGAGGCTTCAGAAAATCAATTGACTTCAAGCTAAGGGACACTGGAGGAAAAAGGGGGAGAAACAACCAAAGATAAAGAGGGGAAATGTAATATCTTGCAAGTGAGGAGATCACATTATTATTTAATTTTCAAATATCATAGTTTCTATTTTTACATATTTCAAAAGTTTTTATGATGGAAAAGGGATACAAGTCCCTTTAAAAGCAGGCATATCAAGTCAGAACCTAAGGCAAGTGTAAAATAAACCATGTTATTCAATTTAAAATAGACTTTTGAGCTGAGTTTGGCTGTAAGACAGAGTGAGGGGGTGAGAGGCATCTAGGGGTTGCGGGGGAGGGACACATCTGACCAGATGGAAACAGACAGACTATCCTGTGGGTAACTGTGCTCTGTCCTTCTTCCCCTTCCTTCTTTTTTGTTCGCTTCTGTAAACTACAAGAAAGGAGGACACACAAGAAAGTAAAGGGTAGAAAACTTATACACAAGTGTATTACATTTGTCAAAGCTCAGAGAATGTACACTTAGGATCTGTACACTTAATTTGCAAAATTTTACCTCGAGAAAAAAAAACTGCAAACAAATATTGAACTCTAGTTAATGATACAAGACCAGGAGTATTTACTTAGGTCAAAGTGTACTGTGTACTATACACCTTTGTGTACTGCAATTTACTTTAAAATACATCAGAACGGTAAGATGGATTGATGGATGGATGGAAGGACGCAGATATGGATAGATATATGGGGAAGTCACTGGAGTAAAATATTAATGACAGAATCTAGGTGGTAGGTATACTGCTCTCACTGTAAAATTCTTTCCAATTTTCTATATGTTTGAAAAACTTCAAAATAAAACAGAAAATTTTAAACAAGTAGTATCCTTAATGCAAAGAAAGCAACATGATTCCTTATCTTCGGTAAATCCTAGATGACATTTAAAGGCCTTATCCACTAGAGCAGAGCTTTTCTAAGTTAATGTGCTTAGGAATCACCAGGGGATGTGGTTAAAATGCAGAATGTGATTTAAAAGCCTGAGTGGGGCCTGAGATCCTGCATTGGTCACAAGCTTCCAGGTGATGCCAACCACTGATGCTAATCTGTGGGCCACACGTTGAATAGAGCAGCAAGTCAGGGAGGAAGGAACAGCTAAGCAGGGGCTGCCAGCAAAGGCTTCGGTCACCTGGGAGATCTGAAACAGGGACCAGACTTCCTATAAGCCCCAAAGGGTTTTTAGGCATAAAGAAAGGATTCAAGATGAGTTCAAAGACCTGTCCTGCTTAGGCTTGAAAAATTATTAGGTTAGATGAATTCGTGGCTGATAGAGTTGGAAATTCCTGCAAACAGAACCATAATAAATGTAGGTATTTATGTGTTTATATTTTAAATATTCCTCCATATTATTTCATTGTATAAAGCATATTATTATACTAACCTGAGTTAACCTCTTGCAGATGGTTAATTTTTAATAAAGAGTTGTACTTATACTAGGAAAGGCTTATTTAAGCCGAAAGCATGCTTTTCTGTGTCCTATGTTAGGAAGTCTATTCTGTTTTCACAATATGGTCATAGCTCTAACACTATTATCCCATCTTTGCTGGCCATGAAATTACTGGCAGACCATCTAGAAGTGCACTGTCCAACATGTAGCCAGTAGCCACATGTGGCTATTTAAGTTTCAATTAATGCAAATTAGACAATTAAAAATTCATTTTCTTAGTCACACTAGCCACATTTCAAGTGCTCAACAGCCAGGTTGAGCTAATGTGGCTAATGGTTAATTTACGTAACAGCACTGAAATAGAACATTTCCATCAGTTTATAAAAAGTTCCTTTGGATAGCACAATTCTAGAAAGAAAGAATAGCTTTTGGCATAGTCACTTGCAAAATCTACAAAAGAATGGCAAATATCAATTCATCTTTATAAGCAATCTGTATATTTTTAGTTGATAGGAATACGATTATATATATGTAAATTCCTCTTAAAATGGTCATTCCCAAAATTCTTTAAAAATAATATGATATTGACTCTATTGGGTGGTGTGGTCCTTCCCTTTCAGAGAAGCAGAGGACTGAACCAGATAACTTCCCAGCCCTTCTAGCTTTCTGTTACTTTATGGAGTTCAAAAACCATGTCCTCTTGATATTTGCATTCACAGTGCTAGATATTAAATGGTTCTCAATAAACATCTGTGGAATAAAGCATTTATTCATTTATTTACTCATCTGGTTAGTTGTTCCAGACCAAAGTCAGTCTCAGCTTCTGCCTTATTTCTCTGTCAGATTGGAGAATATTTAGAGATATAAATATTAATATTTGGAGATATGAAATAGAATTTCCCCAAGTTCAAATGTAGCTAGAGATAAGTAGAGATTTAAAAAATGTACCACAATTTAAAATAACAATCAGGTTTTCTGAGAAAGAGGCCTAATATTTTATCGGAAAGCAAGCTTGTCCAAGAACGTGGAACTCCTTCTTAGCAGGCAAGAAGTGGCAAGGCTGGACCCAGCAAGAAGAGGGCCATCTGCAGAAATCAATGCTAACATTTCCCATGATTAGATTCAGCCGGTTTAGTTAGCTTAATATTTACAGAGGCCCACAGGGGCCATGCCACTTTCGGGAGCACCCACACCAAAAAACTGCCCTTTGGAGGTTGTGATTTTTTTTTTTTTTGTAGGGCAGAAGGCAGGACCAACTTGAGTCTGGAACAACTAACTTGATCCTAGTCCAAGGACAACATGGCTGCAGGGACAAACGTGGTCTGAACTGGGCAGGATGCTATCAAACACCAACTCCAATGAAAATAGCATGGCGTACATTGTCATCTCACAGATGGGAGAGAATCTTTCCAAAAATACAAATTTCTCTTTTATTTATAGCCATGAAGCATTTTCCCTCCTCTTTTATTTTCTTGGGAATGGAAAAACATCATGGTTTATAAGTATAATATGACACTGGAAGAGGCCTTGGCCATCATCTAGCTCAATTGTCCTTTTGAGAGTTGAGGGAACTGAGTCCTATCAAGGGAAAGTGACTTGTCCGCAGTCACACAGGCAGAAAGTGGCAGAAGTGGAATACGTGCACACATTTACATACCTACTCACACACACTATGAATGTGATAAAGGTTGGAGTGATCCTATCAGTAGGTTGGAGATCAACAAAATTCTTTGTGACTACTTCTACAAAGAGATAAGGAATCTCCACAAAAGGATGCTTCTTCTTCTTCTTCTTCTTATTATCATTACAAGTCCACAGTATGGCTGTGTGGTGAGTGGCAGGGGTAGATTTATCAGACTATTGCTTGTTGGTCTTGAATTCCTCTCTTCTGCTATATAACTTAATTTGAAATTCCCTCCTAAATTACAGAGTTGGTTGGCTCCCTTGTCCTAAGAGTCCAAGAACAGTAAACCTAATCCCAGACAAGGTGTTGAATGAGACCAAAAGATAAAATACATTCTGACTGGCATCAGGGTTTTATGTCATCTCAGTACAGGGTTTCCCCAACTTGACCCGGATATAATAGAACGTAGCCTCATTCCCCAAGGTCAAAATTGCTACTGATGACATATTTATTGAATAAATGAATGGATCCATGAATATATGAATATTCCATTGAATGATGTGGTCTCATTCATTTTCTGTACCTTTTAAGGGCTTTCACCTGGCAGCTGGGGAAAAACAATGGATTGCATACGAAATTATAATATTGAGATTTCTTTTTTCTTCTCCAACTATTGTGGGCTCAAAGACAATGCTTTGCTGGTCTCAAATGCTCAGTTGAGACAGTGCTAAGGTTGAAAGGTCTCATCATGTAAAAAGGTAAAGGGATTTACTGTTCCCCTTTGGCTCTGTCATAAAGGATAAGTCCATTTCTCTATTCCTGCTGCCTTCAAACCCTTCGGAGATTGGCCCACCATGTCCAGACTTGTTGGTTCTCCTCACTCCCTCTACCTCTCCAGCCTGGGGCTGTTCACCAGTCCCCAGCCACGGCACCAGAAGGTACCCAATGGCAACTAACTGAGGAATAGATCTGGATATGTTTTAATTCCTTCGAAATTCAAATTCAGCTTGGTAAAATAGAAGAATTAAAACTTCCTATAATTAAAGCGAGTTTTTAAAGATTTGCATATGAATTTTAATTATCACCCTCACTTCTCAGTCCTACAATTCCACATGTAGCAACATCTTATTAATGTATACTTTAAGTGGAAAGAGGCCTTTCGGAACTGTTTAAAGAAAAATTAAAATGATGGCATGTGGCCAACTATTACCATGTAATCTTGTGATATCCAAGTGCCTGAAATGTGTTTACTCAAATAGGATGCTATTTTTGTCCTGACAATTTATATTTTATTTATTTTCTTAGTAGATGTCCTTTTTTCCCCTTGCCTAATATGGGAGAAAAGAAAACCAAAATAAAAATCACACAAGTTATGGTTTACAAAGATAAAAGCTTCATCTCTATTTTTCCACTGCTATAATTATCACAAAGCAAAATTCATGAGATTTTTGTGTCATAAACTGACCTTAATGGCATTCTGCCTTTACAGAGAGAACACTAACTTTATTACACACTTTATTTCCATTTTCACTAAAACTTGAATAAGAACAATCTTATAGAGGTATCTATTTACATTTAAGATTGGCTGGAGTGAACTCACTCCCTTAACTCACATTGGAAAATAATTAAAAACGAATTGTTTCACCCCCAAAGAATAATGCTTTCTGTGACCACAAATCTCTGAAAGGTCAAAGGGAAAAGTTCATGTCATGCAGGCTCTTCCTCCTTCCCATTTAGGGCCTCAAGATACAATGGGAGGAAGCAACTGGGTGGGCGAGGAAGTATGGCAGACGGTGTTTCTAATGAAACAGTTTTCTGGAGAGCGCAGTCTACAGTTGAGTCTGGCGTCCCTCGAGCTAACAGTAAGACTCAAAGATTATACTTGTAGGACTCTAGAACTATGAGCTGAAAGGGACCTCAGAGCGTGCTTATCAGGTCAATATCACAGATGACGCAAAAATACAGAGGTGAAGCAACTTGTCAAAAGAAAAGCCACAAGAAGGATCCAAGTTTCCTGATTTCAAGTTGCTTCCGCGCTCCACCAGTTTCTCTCTGGAAGTTCCAGTCCCACATCTGGTAGAGACAGTAATGAGAACACCACTAGAAAGGATGCTATATTGCTACAGGTTTTGATAAGGGGCTTCTTTTAGGAAAGGAGGAGTTAAAGGATTCACAGGGATAATTCTCTCAGCAATATCATCACTATATAACTTCACATATTTAATGTTGATTTGAATCTTATTCTCAGAGAATCTGCATTGGCCAAAAAGTTTAAAAACTTTTTATAAAAAGGAAGACCTAAGAACCTTTTGAATTAAAAAGACCGTATATTTGTGGATTCGTAAAGCATGTAAAGTAAAAATCGTTACTGGATATTTTACAGCTGATATATAAGACATGGCTATTAGTCATTAAAGTGCATTTTTTAATTCAGTGGTATCTTTTTTTCTTTTTAAAGATTTTATTTTTTTCCTTTTTCTCCCCAAAGCCCCTTGGTACATAGTTGTATATTCTTCATTGTGGGTCCTTCTAGTTGTGGCATGTGGGATGCTGCCTCAGCGTGGTTTGATGAGCAGTGCCACATCCGTGCCCAGGATTCGAACCAACAAAACCCTGGGCTGCCTGCAGCGGAGCGCGCGAACTTAACCACTCGGCCACGGGACCAGCCCCAATTCAGTGGTATCTTAACTTCTCCTACCTGATTTATTCATTCAACAAACATGTTTAAAGCAACTAACATAGGCATTTTGGGAACGCATATACACATATTCAGGAGTGAAAGACACAAAGACTAATTAAGGATGTCAGTGCACATATCTATAATGTAAGGAAAGGACATGTGTGATAAAGTAGAGAGAAGAGGGAAGAAGGGCTAAGAAGACAGACAGCAAGGAGGAGCCGAACGTGGGAGAGTAAGTATGATTTTGAGAGTGGAGTGGGATGGGGGAGGTGGTATAGAAATGAAAGGACATTACTGTACGTGGCATGCAGGAGTGAATGTCGGGGGAAATGTGTGTAACCAGGTGAGGGGGAGCTGACCACATTGCCTGGCATCCAACGTTTATCTGGATGACAGGAGGATGAGTTGGAAGGACAAGCAGATTAGGGCCAGAGTATGGAAGATTCTGAACATCAACTTCAGGGTTTGAAATTGCTTAGGTGGGCAAGAGAGAGGCACTGATGATTTCTGGGCAAGGAATGACAAAATTCAGGAAGTATGTACAGGAGAAAGGAGAAACTAAAGGCAGTAACAGGAATTAGGAAATGATCACAATAGTCTAGCTCATGAACTATTTCTAGAACTAGGGTGATGGCAGTGGGACTGGAAAGGAAAGAATGGATGTGATAGCTAAGTGATCTTTAAGTATGTCTGATTGACAGAGAAGTGGAATAATCTCCCTCCATTACTTAGAGCCATACTAAACCTAGTGAGCACTGCCCGTTGTCATTTGAGAACACACAGTACTTAAGGAGGTATAATTTAACGCTCACCGAGCTAAGGAAGGGGGTCTTTAGGCCTTGAGTAACTCTATATCCTTTTCAAAAGCGTATCTTTCCATCAGAAGAGAGAAAAAGTGACAACTGTGTCCAAACCTATCCTCACCAGGAACTACCTACTGTGAAAACTGCTCACACAAGAGGAGAAAAAAAGGTCAAATTAGAAAGTTATCACTTATAACATTTCATACTGCATTCATGTGGAACGATTTATGCTTTGCCCAGCCCTTTCCTACTTATTTTCTCATTTTCCCTAAAGCAGCCCTTGAGGTATTAAGGGTGGGAATTACCGGCCCCTTTTTATAAAAGAGCGGTTTAATAACTGCCTGTGGACACACAAGAGTTACCAGGACCAGAGCCTCCCAACTCTTACCACTACACCTTGCAACGCCATCGCTACGTAGTCTTAGTTAAAGGCAAGTGGTCCGAACTTTATGGGATTTAAAGTAGACACTAGTTGGACATGATATGGGTGCTGTGAAAACCCAGCCGGGGGAGTGGATGAAGGCTGCCCAGAAAATGTCCTCCACTGAATGAAACACAATCCAGAGCCCAGCTGGGAATTCCACTGCTGCCTTGGGTTTAGAAATTGTTTATTTTTATTTCTTGGCTCGAACCTTTCATTCCTGTCCTTGCCACTTCTTGTCTCCCTCCTTTTCTCTCTCTTTCTTCTCCTAGCAGCCAGAGCCCCAGGCTGCACATACACACGTCTCAGTGTCTAAGACCACTCTCTAAAAATACATCTCACTCTGACAAGCTGAGTCTCCTGCAGGTGGCACAATTTAAAATTGATACCAAAGGAATAGATCATATCATGATCAGCCTTTGATTCATTTACCCTGCATATTAAAGACCCAGAAATAAAATAAACACAGTTCACAGGGAAAAAATTCATGCAAAATGAGAGACTCTTTCAAGTGACATTTTGAAGCCCAGTTTTTGTAGTGGGCTCATGTAATCAGATATAATTGTCTGCACATGTTTGGTTACACTATTTCAGAAATGATTCCCAGCCCATCAGATGACGTCAAAGGAGTCGATGTCGACCTCCCAGAGTCCGAGGGCTGCTCTCTTCTGTGCTTCCCAATTAGGAAAGAAAGATGTCAAAGAGCAGAACTGCCAACCTCACTTCCTGCCTGGTCACGTAGACTTTCTTCAGTTCTCCTTTTGCACGTGTGCCATATTCTCGTTCCACACTCTTGTACTTTCCTCATGTTCCTCTCTTCCGCTTATACTCAGAGCAAAGCTTTCTCTGGAAAAATCTATCTTAGATCTCAAAAAGATTCAGGAAATGCATAAATGTATATGTGCTTGAACCCACACACACAAACACAGAGCAACTTCATCCATTTGGAATCCATTTCTGAAAACAAACTTCTCTACCATGGTATGCTGTATTTCTCTAAGGAAGCTGCTGGCAAGTCATCCACTAATATGGAAATAATAATTAGTATTAATAGCATAAGCACAAGAAGGGAAGAATGGCTCTGCTCTGGAAATTCTAGAAAAGTGACATGATTGCCCAGAGTATGTTTAATAAGGATAGCTTTGACCGCCCTGCTCCCCACCAGAGAGGGACTTGATAAAATACCATATAAACTCAGAGGGGATTCTGCTCAAAGAAGGTAGAAAATAAACAATTCCTAATTGGAAGGGGCCTTAAAAGTCACCAAGCAACCTGGTGCTCAACTCCTTTCCACAACATCCTTACCTAGTAGCTAGCCAAACCATGTCTGAATGCTCCAATGATGGCTAATTCTTGACTTCCAGAGGCAGCCAATCCCTTCTTTGGACAACTGTGAGAGAGGCCCATCAAATGTTGAAGGGAAATGTGTTTCTCTGAATCTTCTCCTTACTGATCCTATCCTACTCCCTTTAGATACATCATTTATGATGACTCTAATCCCTCTCACAGAGGACAGCATGTCTAAAACTATTATGTACCATCAACTCTTCCCTTTTATGGGCTAAGAATTCCTAATTCCTTCATCCATTCTTCATCTGATGAAACAGTTGGTATTCTACTGATTTCTTCTAGTCTGACTATTGTCTTGTAGGATTTGACCAGTGCAGAGGTAAGGGAGCCATCACCTCCTTCCTTGCTGACACTATACCTCAATTAGTATCAACTAGGATTACATTAATACATCATGCCTACCTTTCCTTCTTTCCATCCCCAATTTATTTTAATCATAACAACAGAAACAAACAACAAAAAATCATCACCATCAACCAACCATAGTTTTCTTTAATAGCTCTGAGCCAAGAGTTCTACTGGAGCCTCTTGTGACCTCTAAAAGCCCAGAAAATCACCCCTGATCTAAAGAACAGCCTCCTTTTCCAGGCTGCCCTCTTGTCCCAGCTTGCTGTCACCGCTGCTGAGATAGCGGACGATTGATCTGAGAAATCAAGTTGGATTGCTGTCCCAAATCTACACTCGGTTCTCCTTGTGTCTGTCTGATCGATTTCACTCTATGCGACATAGCTTGTCGCTATGAATTTTCATGCTAGTCAGAAGCCGCCAGCGCACCCAAGAACAAATAGAAGATGGTCTGCACCCCTCCCCATCCCTTCAACATACCCAGCCTCTGTGTTAATTTTTCTTTTTAATCATCCTTACACGGATCGAAGAAAGGTATTTTTTTTTTTTTTTTGATCACAGACCTGGATGTAATGGATTTTTGGCTACTGGTTTTCCTCTCCAAGTTCCCAGGTCCCAGCTTGTGGTGACATTTCCTACCACTGTTGTACTAGGTGTCACCTGTTTAGCAGCTCCTCTCAGCTGAACGCATGTGGCCGCAGGTGCCATGCAAACACTGATTGTGTCTGACAGCCCTAGACGCCAGCTGCCTGCATGAAGCCTGCCCAATCGCCACTTTTTTGTGGGTAGATGCTGCCGATGGCATGACTGATACAGAAACAAGAAACTAGGTGACCGTAAAGCTAAGATAAGTCCTACTAAGTGGCATTCTGAGCCCTGTGGCTTTGAAATAATTGGTAGTGATAGAATAAAAACAAAGGGTGGGGGGAGCCTTGTTTTCTTACACTGATGCCCTGTGGACTGTACATCTGACTGGCTGCGAGTCCGTCACTGTATCCTCCTGTCTGGCTGATAACATGGCGAAGGGTATCCACCTAAACAGATGAACAACAAGAGAGGACATTAGTCAGGGAGATGCATGGAAAGGAAGGCAGATCATCATCACAGAGGCTACCATTTGGGCATGCCAAATTAATGCAATCATTTTGGAGATATTCTTCCTGGTAAAGGGTCCATCAGGAGGAGGCTGGGCCTCCTCTATATGCCAAATCCATTATCCTTTCTGAGTTTAGTAAGCAAGATAGCAAAATGGTAAAAGAAAGCTGGGACTCCCAACACTGAAACTAATTCAATAATGCTGCATGAAATGGCAGGGACTGGGGTGATGGAGGGGGTTAAGAGGACAGAGTGAAGGAATGCTCCCTTCCTTACAGATCATCCTATATAGCTTCTCCTTTGCTGGGTATCCTGTAAAAGTCCAGGTTTTGTTTAGAGGGGCTAGGGCAGCCACCTCACAGAGAGAGCATTATGTGACTAACACTTTGTCTTTTAGAGGACTTAAATGATGACCAGTTGTTTAGTCACTTGACCAAAGTCTGACCATATCTCCTCAAACTTGTTTCCAGGCAATGTTTGTTTAGCAAGGGGCTGAATCACTGACCAGCTGGTCCATTCCAGGCATGTAGTACTTCCTGTTCCACATGCATGGTGGGAAACCAGATGGACATGGCTTAGAACTTTCCTAGTAATTCTGACCCGGAGCATCCTTTATCCTGTCACATCAGTCTCCATGCTGATGGTAGGATGGCTTCCTTCAGGAGTGAAGTGAAGTGTAGTGAAGGCGAGCTGCTTACTAAGGAGCACTGAGGATTTACACCACACGACTTGATTTTTGCTTCCCAATATGGTCTTAGACTCATCACCAGAAACCCAATCCCTTGACCTCAAGGATGACTGAGAAGATGAGTTTAGTCAACTTGGTTGGGTGTTTTTAAAGATTAAAATGAAAACGTGAGATACTAAGGTATTTGCCTACTCATTAATTACCTCCATATTGGGCAAATAGCGAGTGTGGGAAACCAACGAACAAGAGGGACGCGTGGAAAGTGAGACAGTGGACGGAACTCCTTCTCCCTTTCCCTTTAGTGAACCAAGAATATGCTGGTTCTACTTGCCTGATAGGCCTCGGTCACCTCACCCTGTGCTTACTACTTACTCCCCTCCTGCCTTCCTAGTGCGACTGACAAGCCAAAGCCAAATGCATTCACAAAGTGTGGACGAGATTCCCCACGATAATGGTTGTCTTTGTTTTAGTTTGGTTGTTGGTAAGGTTTTGTTTCTACATTCTCTCTCTCTGGACAGAAGCAGGAAGTGCCAATACAACTGAGGGCTCTTAGACTCTAATGCATTCACCTGGTGGCACATTGGCTGGGTCCCTACCTGTGATTGCACGTTGGCTCCAACCTGGGCCCCTTGGTAAGAATCCCCATTGAGTGACTGCACGCTCATGAACAAATCTCCAGAGTTTGACATGTTAAAAGAACTGGAAGAACCTGGAAAGGAAAGAGTGAGGCACCTGAATCACAGAAAGGAAAAGGCTCAACCCCCGCAACTAACGGCCAAGAGGAAGGATGACATGCAAAGCAACTCCCCCAAATAAAAACTAAAATAAAAATAACATCCACAGAGTCTGGTTAGTAGCATGAAGAACAGAGCAAGCAATAAAGGGTGCATATCATTCATGTTATGTGAAGCCACATGACTGCAAGTTGCCAAGAGGACTGCTTCCCCTTAGCAACTTCAAGCTGAGACAGGGAACATCTATTGTTCTCAACTTAGTCTGTTTGAATTGGAGACAGTCTCCCGACCTAGGATCTCTCCTTGATGCCTCTAAGATTCTAGGGTTGGCCAGGGGACCACAAGCTGGTTAGCTGGAGAATACGGGCTGGTCAAGAATACTTCTGCCACCACGATGGAGCACATGAGCTATTCAGCTGGATTCTAAATAAGCTATTGCCAAACTCATCTACTCTCACATCAGGGGTAGCCCCCGGGTGGGGAGTGCATGAAGGCAATGCCACACATTAGGGCCAGCCCTGTGATATGAGTCCACTGACATTCCTGATTTCTAGAAAGAAGGTGAAGTTCCTTGCTGGGTGGCAAACAGCCCAAGGGAGCCTTGAGGACTTCAAGAATACGTGAGAATGATATACTCTTCTCTGCCACCGGCCATCAGGGAGGAAGATGAAACAGAATCATGGGCCAGGAATTCTCAAGCATGCATGAAATATGAAATGCTGATAATAATAATAATAATAATAATAATAATAATAATAAAAGTGGGCCACAAGAAGAGCAGTTAACCGTCTGCTCTCACCTCCCAGAGATGGAATCTTCTCCCAGAGTTAGCCTTTAGGCACCACCCAGCTTCCACTGGCTCCATTGTGGTAAATCTAACCCACCCTCAACTAAACGCAAGGGTGTGGAAAAGCTTAATATTATTCTGAAGTCATCGTGCAGCTCAGCGCATTAGGAAAGAAAGCTCAACGTGCAAGGTTTGGTTAAAACATGACGTTAGCCTGGAAAAGGAGAGACCTTAGGGACCCAGGTCAGTTCCACTCTACTATTTCCAACCCTATACTGCTTAAATTGCACTCTTGCCCTCATATTCTGAGACAGCCATCATCTGTGTGGAATCGCCCAACAATGATTCATGGCTCAGCTCTGACACTTTCTTTTCTCCTAAGATGGGGATCTGTGCTCTCCTAGAGAGCTTCCTACTCCTCATGAAGAGCTGCACCTAAGCAGAAGACGAGGCTCTTTTTTCCGCATAGAAGGACCACTTAACTGGCAATGAATTCTATACTCTGTCACTCTGCTCTATGCTTAACTATTCAGAGCATTCTGATACTTCAAAGGCAAGAGCCATTTAGAGGAACCAAATGATTTACTGGAGGACAATTAACTTGAGGACAACCTCAAGTTAAGACACATCTCCATTTTTCTTTCTTCATTGGGAAGTTCATCCATATGCAAGCAAGGAGCTAACTGTTTCGCTATGTAAACGGATCCTCCACTCTCACTCCCTTCTTGTGGGAAAGAGGGGATGCTCTCTTTGGGGGTGTGGATGACTTAAGCACCATCCAAAGAACTATGACATCTCCATAGCTCTGCAACATGTCCTGTCTCATCGGGCACACATTTCTCTGTTTAGGAATTAGAAAAGTGGGTCTTAGGCAAAATAGGCACAGAATTTGACCAGGTGTGGCTTATACCCAGTCAGTGGGGCAGTTAATTTGGCCTGGAACTTCCTTCCATTAATGTGGTACAGATCTTCCAAAGAGTACCCCCCAACATGTGGGTGAAGCAGCGGGCAGCACAGATCACATTCTCATGTTAGATATATAATACTCAGGCCTCTAGATCCTAGTTACATCCTTCTCAAATCTTTCTTTCAATCACAGCAACGCAACCTAAATATTAAAAGCTATTTTGTAATAATTGTTACAACACAAGCTCACATTTAGATGTCATCAGAACCAAGAACAGTCAGCTCCAAGAACCCAAATTATAATTTTTTATCATATCAGGATTTTTTTTCCCCCAAGAGTGTTCAGTTTGAAGCCCAGGTATTCTCTTTCTCTCCCAATCAAATGACATGTAATAAACACACATTCTCTATGCTTGGCTGATGGTTTATTGGAAATCAGCACACAAACTGAGAAATGGGAGAAACCCCCAAAGGCCCACACTGATGCCAAGTAACATAGCATCCATGGAACCATGAAGGCACGGAATGTGCCATTTACAAGATATACACTGCAATTGACACAGATGATTTAAAATATATATGTGCATAGATAAATTGTAAATATGTCTGGCTGCCTAATGTACATAGAGATAAATATGCGCATATCAATATACTTCATGTACAAATGCATTTGAATCAGGACAATAATTGCAGGAATAGTCCCTGTGCTCTTAGCTGGGCTGTTTCAGCATTTTATCGTCTTTGTACACCCATGTCCAACACTACCATGGCTTCTGATTCTCTGATAAGTATCTAGAGGCAGTGATTGTGCTGAGGGAAGAGATCAGGTGCCACTAATACCACAATAAAGCAGACAGAAGTCCACACGAAAATCTAAATAACGAGGGGAAGATATGTTCTTCATCTCGCACTGGAAGTTGGAAAGAGCTTATCAGGGAAAGGATAACCTCATGGGAAGGACGTAATTCATAGACAAATAGTGAATGGGCTCTCTTGGAGGTGCTGTGGAATTCTCAAACAACTAAAACAGAACTACTTGGCTTGCTGAGAAGGTCAGTCAGGACCCTTACCTGCAGGTGGCTGTAAAGTAACCAGCAATTACCTGAAGCATGTTTTAAGATGTGCTTGCCAGTTAAAAGGTTTTGAATTTGGCTTGGGAAGAGAGGCAAGTGGCTCATGTAAGCTGCTATCCAGACATTCGGGGGATGTAAACAGCTAAGTGTGCACTCAACTAGACAGAGAAGCAATAATGGATCACCTATGGATTCTAATGCACTTGCTCAGGCCAACATGACGATGCGGAGATGTGTTAACATTCATTTTCATAGGACAATTTTCTGAAGTCTGCATTCTACTCTAAAGATCTTCAGGAGACTTAAATTTGTGCAGGAAAAAGAAATGTTACCTGCATAATCTAAAAAATGGAATACTAATGATAAAATAATCTAAAAAATGGAATACTAATGATAAAATCTAAACCTAGAGCAGAGTTTCTTGACCTTAGCACTACTGACATTTTGGGCCAAATAATTCTTTTTTGTGAGGGAATGTCTTACGTATTGTAGGATGGTCAGCCTTGGCCTCTATCCACTTGATGCCAGTAGCACCCATCCCCAAAAGTGCGACAACCAAAAAGTCTCCAGATATTAACGAATGTCCCCTGGGGTGCAAGTTCACCCCAGTTGAGAACCAATGACCTAGAACAAGAGTAGATTTACTGTTTCTTCTTAAGGAACTCAAAGTGTTTAAAAGGATTAGCTCCTTATTTCTCACAGCATTTTTATGAAGCAGATGTATGCAAGTATTGCCCTAATTTTTGCAGTTTAGAAATCAAGGCTTCAGATTGATTATGTGGCCAGCCTGATCAGATTAGACTCCCACACCTTTTGGAGGCTCAAAAGATAGAGACTCTTTGCTAGATATAAGCTTAATTATGACTCAAGCTTGCCTCTCTATTTTCCATGATTCTTTCTCTTTCAAACTCCAAAAATCATTGTTACTCTCTAATCAGGGCAAAGTAAAAGAGGGAAATATTGTCTGATTCGATGTGAAATCCCTTTAGTAAGTGTGCATGTCAAGGTTCTAGAGTTCCAATTCCAGGAGGCTGTGCTTTCATTTTCCACTTAGAAATTAAGGAGAGAAACATAGGAAGAAAGAACACAGCAGATAACATCAATGGGATAAAAGCTTTCACTTGGTTTTAAAAAACAAAATTATAAGGATTCCTGCGGATTTACCAGAAGCATCAGTTGACTTCTCTGGATGTGTTACCTCCTGTGTGTGTGTACTATACAGAAACTTATCTTCAAAGCTGGTGTCTAGGGGTTTTAATATGATAATCTTCCATCAATCCAGAAAAACACCAAACTTCCTATTAGGGGTGTAATATGAATATGTACAAGGGCTTGCCACTAACTAAATAGTGCCAGAGGAAGAACTTTCATGGTTGAATTTGCTATTCTCCTTGACAGACACACACGGCTAAGCAAAAGAATTAAATCTGAGGGTTTCTGGGCCTCAATAAGCCTGGGACTGCTTAGCTAATCACAGAAGCTGATAAAATACCAATGATGCTATGTCACAGCAAACATCTGTAATGCACAAGCCAATTTCTTTCTTCTTGGATGTTGAAAGTGTTCTGTAGAAGATAATCCAACCTTCCCAAAGGGGCCCCATTTTTCTGAGATCTTAATTCTTGCTTTTACAATCTCATCAAAATTAGGAAATTGAGAATGTGCCACTCTAGGTGATTCCAGAAGAATGATAAACCCAGGATTATAACTAGCGCTTCAATTGGTGCTCATTTTTCCTTTCGTTTTTTCCAAACTTAATTTTCTGGTCTTCCTTCTATTCTTCCTCTTTGCTCCATCCATTTTGTCAGCTCCGCTGGTGTAAAACACAAAGCATGCCAAATATCTCTGAATGCTTGCTCAGCCCCCACAGTTCCTAGTCCTAAGTGATTTTTATGAGTTATGCTTAAGGAAATAGGAGAAAAGGAATAGATCAACAAATAGGAATATTTTAAAGTGGCCTAGATAAAGATACTGAAGTGCGGCTCTCCACACTAAAGCCTCTAGCAGGAGGAAGAATGACTTGCAAAGCATCTTCCTTGTAGTAGAAATGAGTATTCCTACTTAGTAAAGCTTCTAGAAAAAACTCCTTCAATAGCGAGGATATAAAAAGTTCCCAGGTTCCAGAACTCTAGACTTCAAACTCAGTCAAAATATATTTTCACATATGAACCTCTTATTTAAAACTTGCTATCTATTTCAATTATCATTTATCCTTTGAAATTATGGAAGAGCTAGTATAAAACATTATAAACACCCTATGGGAAAAGTTTGAACATTTCCAAGTTCTCACTTTATTTGTGCAATGATTTGGGTTGTGTGAAAAGCAGAGGAAAATACAGAAAAGCTCATTTATAACTTTTCCTGTTAAAATGTTTATCTTTTAAAATTCCATGCTATTGCACATATACAATAGAATTTTCTTTTGTCTCTACTTTAAAAAAAGCACATCAAAGCGGTTCCTCTGCATATTACTTCCAACAACTTACACACCACTCGAAGGCTTAGCTCGAATTTTCCATAATAATTTACTTTGTGCTCAGAATAGTCACACGTAGCTTAAGGCACCAGAAAAATTCTTTAGAAAACTGTAATCATAAACTGACATTCCAAGAGAGCCAACATAATTCTTAAACACAGAGTAGGGGGTTAAAAACGCTTCCTTTTCTCTTTTTAAGTGCTTTAG
The DNA here is from genome assembly GCF_021613505.1 of Equus quagga. Taxonomy (NCBI): domain Eukaryota; kingdom Metazoa; phylum Chordata; class Mammalia; order Perissodactyla; family Equidae; genus Equus; species Equus quagga. The sequence continues at coordinate 30,515,522 of NC_060279.1, read as the reverse complement.
GAAAGAATAAAAAGTTACAGATTTAGTAATGAAGGGAGTCCACGGGCCCTTCTAAGGACTAGTCATAAATCACGCTAAGCCATCTGCGATGCAGATATATCAAGGATAGGAAAAAGTCATTTTGATATCTGTTTTGCATTATGATAACCTTTGCAGGCATGTTGAGTGTGTTTTTGCTAATGTTGACAGAATTGTACTTCTTCCAAAGAGACAAGTGAAAATGTCTGCCTAGCAGTGCAATTCAACTAGTGTTGCTGGGTCTGAGACGCTTAATAATTGACCAGATGGGGAAGAAGGAAACTCTCTGGTTATTGAACCTGTTAGCCTTGATCCTTTGTCAATCATACTATGATGGGAAAAGAAGGAAACACACTCAAAAAAATCTCTTGAAAAGCAAATATCCTCCTCATAGTAACCCAACCTGGAGTGCTGGGAAAAACAAAACTGGATTGAATTCTACATTGTCTTACCATATCCATGTTTACAAAGCCCAGGCCACTCTTCATGCATGATTCCATTTAAACAAAAGAAGGCTATGACGGTACAGCTCAGTGACTTGGAGAACCTTATGATAACAAATTAGTGCATCTAGAAGCTCACAGAAGACATTAATGCGCAGAGCTTTCCACGTCTTCAATAACAAACCACCACAAGGTAAAAAGAGAGCTTATTTTAGTGGACAAAGAAGCTTTGGGGTCAAAGGTACCACATACCCCCAGATGTGTTAGACACTAGATTTTTAATGATATTATGATCTAACATTTAAGTTTATGACCCTTTAAAGTTGGAGTCATCAACTTTTCTCAGAGGTGCACCCCACAGCCAAAATCAATGCATGTGGTTCATTACAGGGAAAATATCATAATCTGAGACCAAACATTCGATAAGGAATTATTTCTGGTTTTCCCTTAAAAAGAAAAAAAGGTCCTGACATGCCCTCCATAGCATGCAAACAGTAAGGTTATATTTTATCCATTATCAACTATGTTTTTTTAACACGTGTACATTCAGACTGAGGGCACAAGGTATACCCAAAAATATATTGTGTTAGCCTAAACTTTGAAATAAATGATACAGTGTACGTTCACCAAAATAAAACCAGGAGCGGAGCACATGACTAACATTGTAACTTGAAAATTAGACTCTAAATTAATGACTGCCAATTTCCTTTGTAGTTTATATAAAGAAAACCAACAAAATAAAATGGTAAAGAACAACAGCTATAAACAATGTATAGAAATAATCGTGGTCTGGCTTTGCAGACCAGAACATTCTAATGAGATATTTAATAAAAGAGCAAATATTCCTGCACAGAATGCATGCTAGTATGTGATGGAAACAGCAAAACAGACAAGGATAAAAACTTTATACGAAACAGACTAAATGCTAGAACCCCAAGGGACTCTCTCTAAATACAAGGTCTAGCTTATTTACTGACATCTCTGAAAGGAGAATTTACAGGTTTCCTCATCAAAACCAACCAATTTACTTCTGTCCAACTTTAATAGGCACACCAGTGCAAACCTCCAGACAAGCCCATCTTATAAACAGTAAAACACATTGCTCTTTAGAAATGAAAGGAGAAACCCAAAGTGGCATCAACAACAAAAAACACAATCAAATACACAAATCAACCAATCAGAAACCTAAAGAATTAAAGGAAAACCCCAGTGTAGGAAAAGCATAAAAATGGAGAATAATCCCCCCAAATCAAAGAAAAAACTAACCAGCTGAGTTGGGAGTTGAGGGTGAGTTAGCTTGGCTTCCATGAGCTGACACATTGGTAGCAGTGACAGCTGTTTTGGCAGCATAAATATTGGCTTCCTCTTGAAATTTACCTATGTTCTTCTTGTACCGGATTCGCTTATTTCCAAACCAGTTTGATACCTAGAGCAGTTTAAGAGAAAATGAGAACGTTAACATTTCCTCCCTCACAAACATCACAGAAGAAAAGGAAGAGCTTATGAGAGAGTTTGAAGAGGTAGGCTAATTGGTCTTCCATTTCTGATTTCGCAACATCAGTGAAAAGATTTGAAGGAAGAGCTTTGAAAGGAGCAACTATATAAAATGAAATTCTCCTGCTCAATATAACACAATTTAGCAAAACCACTATGACAAAAATTTTCCTATGGAGGAGCTGCTCATTTAAACTAGGACTTATTTAGTTTAGGGCAAGCATTTCCAATCTGCTTACCTCTTAATTATATGACACTAAAATAAACAGAACATTTCAGGAGAAATGCCTGTCACTTATCAATGCTAAAGCTGACTTGGGGCAACCAAAATACACAGTCTTTAAATATCCATAAAAATCTGTATCAACATATGCAGGCTTTCATTGATGGGTTAATTTTAAATTTTTATAAGTTAAATAACTAATATGGACTAGATTCTCAGCTGCATTGTCCTACAGACCTTAGGATCAATATAATTCAATCCACTAGCTTTCACTAAGTAATTTGTGCAAAGCAAGGTGTTAGCTACATAAGAAAAAAGTGAAGCATACAACTGATTATTCCTTTGAATTCCAGGCTTTAAATGTTAAAGCCAATATGCAAAATAAACCTAATTTACTTTCATTTGTTAGTTTATTTCTTTCACGTGGCTCACAGCAGCTGTCTTGGCTTGATTCTGTACCCCTGCTCCCTTTATAGCAAGACCTCTGTCAGACACAGTGGAGACACACTAAAATTCAAGTTTTAGCCCCATAATTCCGGCCTTAGGAAGGAAAGTTTTATATCCCATATTCCAGATGTGATTTTAAACTAAAATGTTGTAGTTTTTATATAATTATAAAACTATGAATTTGGTGAGGGAAGGGGAAGTTGATAATTCATGTACCACAGCTTACATGTAGTTTATACCCAACAAAGGCAGATAAAGAAAATTCCTGCAAAACCACACTTATTTTTCAAATGCATTAGTAAAATTAAAAAATCTTATAAGGCTAACTCTCATAGACCTCTGCAGCTTGTACTATAGCAGAAATGCCAAGCCTTTGTTACAAAAATCAAACTATACCATCACAATATTAGTAAACGAAAGGCAAAAATCAATAAGAAAATGCTTTATTTATTGTAAATTCTGGTGCCTACAGAAGAGAGTTAAACTACGAAGGGGAAAGGCACTTCTGGGTAAATTTAAGGACCACTGCATATCTAATTTCACTCAAAACTCATGTTTTTGTTGATACAACTTTTCATTATTCATAGTCTATGAATTCATACTATTCATATGAATCAATAATTATGGTTGCTCTTTGACTTTTAAGTCAAATAGGGAGATGGGAAAAGAGGCAGGGAGATCTTTCTGAGGTAGCTAGATGAGCTGGAAGAAAGACGGAAAAGCTGAAAGTACTTTGGGAGGACTTTTGAGGAAGAAAGGGAATGTTGAGATCTAATTAAATGAGCCGCATGAGAGAAAAATGAGAAGGAAGAGGGTGGAGGAGGGACATGTTGTGGGAATGATTCCTTTCTAAATGAGAATAGAACTGGTAGGGAAGACGCCAGGTCAGTTCAGGCATTTCCTACATTGTCCACTAGGTGATATCATATGCCCTGGACAATGTATAGAATCAGTGTTTTCATTAATTAACTCACTGTTCAACAATCATGGATCAAGGCTCTACTATGTGCCAGGCACTAGGGATACACAGACAAACACAGTCTGCGACAGGTAATACAGAAGGAAACACACATCCTCTGGAGAGAGTTGGATTCACATTTTGAACGTGTTTTTAAAGTTTGAAAAGCCTGTGGGCGGAGCCATCATGAAGTCCACTGGCAAGTAAGATACCTGAGTTTGATGTCCAGGAGAGAAGTCTCATCTGGATATTCAAAGAGAGGTATATTTGCAGATGTGCGTAAAACAGTGCTTTTCAAAGTGAAGTGTGAGTGGAGAGGTTGTTGAAACTCCCTAGCCTCCTTCTTCCGCACCCCTTTCAGAGATTCTGATTCCAGACTGGGGTGAGACCCAAGAATTTACACTTCTAACAAGCTCCCAGGTGCTGCTGATGCTGCCTTGTGTGGGTCACATTCTAAGGAGAGCTAGTACAGAGGAAGGGCTGTTTAGGGATCAAAGGAGAGGATGGTCAATAGATGGATTTCAGATGGATTTTGGCATATGAGCATATTTTTGTTTTGGATCATGGAAGCAATAAATAGTAAGCAGATTTCAAAAGAATCTGTGACAAAAAAAAAACGGTTCAAAACCATGTGGTGGGCATGAAGCGATGAGGGCTAAAGAAAGAACAATATTTTTAGGGTAGGCAGTAGAGAACAATATTTTTAAAGACACTAGATCCTCTAAGAAGACTGAGCGGGAGTAGTCCAAGAGGAAGGAGGAAACTCCAGCGAAAACAGTGTCAAGGAAGCCAAGGTAGGAGAATTTCAAGATGGAGGCGTGACTATTAACCAAAAAAAAAAGGACAAGAAAGGCACAGTTCAAAAGGCATTCTCTAGATTTGGGAACTAAAGGGAGATTTAATAAATCAGGTGATCCAACGAACCATGATTGGTAGACAGGGCAACTAAGTCCCAAAAAGAAACAGTGAGTTCTCTAAAATCCCACGGTTGACTCTTGGCAAAAACATGCTCCTAGCCAAATGCTCTTTCTACTCTATCATATCATATTGTTTCCCACTAGGACTGTTTGGCAAGGATGGAACAGCTTGGTTGCTGTTGGGAAGGAGTGATGTGATGGCAAAAGAAGATTGCCATGGCCTTGGGGTGGGTGGAGCAAAGGGAAAGGGGATATAGTATGCAGATAATCATTTTAATGGACAAACTATCTGCACCTTGAGTTTCCACACTAAAGGAAATGAAGGTTGCTGGAACAGGCCAGGATTCCACCTTTTATCTAGATATCATACAGACCAGCTCCTGAAGAATTCATTCTATCTTCAACAGGGATTTGGAATTCTGAATCCCAGAATCTGAATTCAGACAATATAGGGATTTAATTCTACCTTAGAAGCAGAAGATTCCATAACTGCTCACTGATGGTGAGTTAGTGATGTTAATGGTTAGTGAGTTAATGGTTCCTACCTGGAACCATTCCTCAAACATGCAGCAAATATCAAAAAACATCAATTCTCTTTTCTTATGGACAGGGGTCTAGATTTAAAAAAGAATGGTTAGAGACCTAGACAAAACTAGAACACCTGAGTTTGAGCACTGATATTCTGTTTTCCTAGGATTGTTAAGGCTGGAAACGGTCTTCAGCTGGGTCAAAGCACCTATGGAAGGTTTGAGTTAAAAAGGAATCAATTCTTTCTGCCTTATCTGAAAGGATGTTTCTAAGGCTGCTGCAAAATCACCACAACTTGTTGGGGAGGCCCTGGCAATCTCTTCTTTGTAAATACACTGTGTGGAGTTCTATATTTGGACAGGACCTAATTCTGCTTAGCTAAACACAGGTTGATGGAATCAGTACCCTGTGGGGAGTAACAGAAGCCAGGATTCAATTCAAGGAAGTACTGATGTTAGTTTATACAAAACTGCATCTACTTCTTTTGGAAAATGTTAAGTGAAGCTTCTCACTAGAGTAGGCCTCTTCTCCTCTCCTTCATCCCCCTTTTATGGAAATACCAGTTCATTTGGTTCTCTTGTACAGGATATAATTCTAAAGGAAACTTTCTCTGATAGATTTCAGAACCATCACTACTTGTCTCAACTCGAGACCAGTATTTGAGGTTCAGATTGAACAAGTTCAGATGGATCCTTTGAGTGGACAAAATGAATATACACACATAAATATTGCCTACTTTTCTACTTTATATCAATGTTGAAGACTCCAGGTCTATACAACTTTTATGTCATGTATCTTTCCACGTCAACAGGCACCTGTTATGGTTATCGCTCCTTGAGGGAAGGGGGCATTCAGTGACATTTTGCGCAACCATTCCAATGCAATCATAGTGACATGTTAAAATTCCTACACTCCATCAGTTACAGAGTGAACACATCAAGAGAAGACATTTGAGTCCCTTTCATTTAAAAGTTCCATTCACTGGGGCTGGCCCCGTGGCCGAGTGGTTTAGTCCGCGTGCTCCGCTGCCAGTGACCCAGTGTTTCATTGGTTCGAATCCTGGGCGCGGACATGGCACTGCTCATCAAACCACGCTGAGGCAGCGTCCCACATGCCACAACTAGAAGGACCCACAACGAAGAATATACAACTATGTACCGGGGGGCTTCGGGGAGAAAAAAGGAAAAAATAAAATCTTTAAAAAAAAAAAAAAAAATTCTAAAAAAAAAGTTCCATTCACTGACTCTTAAAAGTTCCTGGTGGGCAAAAAAATGGGGTAAGGAACTGACTATGTTTAAGAAAAATACATGAGAAATGCAGAAACCTTTCCAAGTACATGTAAGAATCTTCAACCCATTTGAAGCAATGGAGGCCTCAGTGGGAAGAACTCTACCTTTGTTTTTACACTGTAGGCTCCTTAGTCTTCTCCTACTTCTGCTTGTTCCTCTCAAGTTTTTCCAGGTACTTACACGGAAACTCTCTTATTTATACACATTACGTGCTTACCTTGCCATTTTAGGGCATTAGCTGATAGAACTTGCAAGGCATGAAAGTTGGGTGAAGCAAGACCTCTAAGACCCTACCATGTGGCTGTGCCATGGCCAGGCTATAGGCTGAGCCTTTTGAGGGCTCCTTACCTGGGACACTGTGATGCCACACTTCTTGGCTAACTCCTCTTTGGCTTCCTCACTGGGGTAAGGGTTGCTGAGATGGGAATAGAAATATTCATTCAGGATTTCCGTCGCTTGCTTGTTGAAATTCCGTCTCTTCCGCCTTCATAAAGAGAAAGGAAACAATGACAACAAACAAAGTTTACACCAAATGCATATAAAAAGGGAGAGAAGAGGATCGACTTCTGGGGGAAGACAAATTTTTGAGCGAAAAGTAAATTAGAGGAGATTTGCACAGAGGCGCTGGCTGCTGAAACCATCACTAAAAATACTTGTTAAATGCTTCACTGTGCACCATCGGGATATTGACTAGAATGGTCCTAGACATTTATAGAGAGTGGCGAGGAGAATGAAGATTCAAAATTCAACCATCTTGGTTTGAAGCCTGGACCCAATGAATACCAGCTAGGTGCTTTGGGATGCCTCTCTAAACCTCAGCGTCCTCAAATAAAAGTCAAGAGAGTCATAGTGACCTCACAGGGGGAGAGTAAGGGAGAAATGAAGCCATCAGGACAGTGCCTGGTGCATGGCAAATGCTAGGACATAGCGGTGACAGTGTTTCTTCCTATCAGGTTCCAGGCATTGGACCTTACCCCTCATAGCAATCAATTCAAGTCATTCATTTTTCACAACTAGTGAGGTACAGATGGTTATTCCCATTTACCAATGAAGAACTGAGTTCAAAGATCTCAGCTGGTATGTTTATAGCGCCAAGATACTAATTCAGGTATGTCTAACTACAAAACCCAGCCTCTTTCTCCTATACAAATTGCCTCCTAGCAACTACACAGAGACTCTGTTGCCATAAGTTAAAAATAAGTTATCATTTTCTCTTTCTTCTATCCCCGTGTAATTGCACGGAACATTTTAAAAGGACATTTGGGGAAGAGGGCATGGAATACACTGAAATGAACCCCCTGACCTCTTGACCCCCCTCAAAAGGAGAGAAGCGTCACTTTTTAAGCAAGGACAGCTGCTAAATGGTAAAACAAAAGCCCACAGAAATCTTTTTATTATACAGGTTGCTGAAAGGAAGAAAACCATTTTTTGAATAAAAACATTTTTCTGCCTTTTAAAAAAAAGTGCTAATTGAACTAATTTAAAGTGAGAATCACTTTGCTGCCTCCTCATAGCTATGGCCTGTGGATAGCTGGGCAGTTGCTTAGAGAGGCCTGGCTCACTGCAAATGCTGGTTGGCCCTCCTTGAGGTGGTGGGGCCTCCATCTTTAAATTAGCTTTATCAGTACTTTGTCTTTCTTGCTTTTATCATAGGCCTTTCCTTATGGAAAAGATTTCCAGAACATCCCTGGCTATGCCAGGACATCGAATTTCCCAGTTTAGCCAAGAGAAAGCACTGATCGCCTTGCTAGACAGGAAATTCAGCTAATATTGTATTTTCAGGGTCCCACTTGGATTAATTAACACAATAAAGTACCTGATTTTACCGGATGAACACCATCTGTCCACAGGTATTAACCACATCTGTCCAGATTATGCCAAGCCCAAGTCACTCTCCCAAATCATGCTGAGTTTCTGGGTCACCCAGCATCAGAAATTGGGCAGATTGGATTAAAAAGCTCAACTAAAAAAATAGGCATCTGTTAAAAGCTCTTGCATGATGGGAATTTGAGGAAGATAGCCAAGTGGCTAACACTGTCTCCAGGCTAGTCTTTAGATAACCTCTGGCTGCTTCTTTGCCTAAAGAAGACAATTGTTTTAGGCTTGTGGAACTGGACCCCGAAGGCTCCCCTAATTGGGAAAGCCTCGGCTCATTCATTCAGTTGTTTGCATTAGCACTACAGTGTATTTTTTGGGACTCTTCCAACTGAGCTCAAAGGAGGCCTCCCTGGAATGAGCCGGTGGTATGGGGATGGTGCAGACAGCTGTTCCCGGCTGGCTTCTCATTGCGATATGCAATCTTTCCTAGGTGGTCTCATCTACTCTGATGGACTCGCTTATCACCTCTTTTAGTGGCTGCCTCAATCTAGGGCCTTTGAAATCCCAGGATCAGGAATTTTCACAATTTCAGGAAACCTAATGAAAAGAACATACTTCTGATGCTAAAGTTATTTGAGCTAACTAAGACCCCTGGTTTCTTCCCTTTGGCTTGAAGCATTACCAGCTCAGCGAGTTAACATTTGTGATTTTAAAGCCAATCAAAAGCTTTGATAGTCAGGCATCTGGGTTTTTAATTTAAGAAATGGGGAAGTTGATTCAATATTACTAGATAAATGTGTCATTTCAGGGACACAACCTTTGTAATCAGAATGATTCAAGAGTAAGAAGTGTAGTTACGCAGGACACATGTGGCTAACTGCCAAATGCATTGTCTCCTGCCTAACGCTTCCCCTAAAAGCCACTGTCCCATTTACCACTGCATACTGCAGGCACCTCAAATTCCGTTTCCAAAACTGGTATCAAATTTCACCCAAACCAGTTCCATTTTCTTTGTTACCCACATTATACAATGACGTCACTATAGATACAGTTTATTGTATTTGCTAATTTGTTTGTTCATTCGTTTGTTCATTCATTCCAATATTTTAGTACCTAGCATGCGCTAGAACCTGGGAGTGATTCTCAATTCCTTTTTGCTCTCTTACCTTCCTCAGATGATTGGTCCCAAAGCAAGTCCTGTCAGTTTCATTCTCTCAAATCCATCCCTTTTATTCCATCCTTATTGTCACTGCTATTTTTGAAATGGGTTTAGATGATCCACTGTCTATTATATGCAGGTCTGCCTAATGCCGTCCAATAGCACTTTCTGCACTGAGGGAAACACTCCAGCTCTGCCCTCCAACAAAGTAGCCATTAGCCGCGTGTGGTACTGAGTAGCAGAAATGTGGCTAGCGTAACTAGAGAGCTAAATTTTTTATTTCATTTACTTTTCTTTTATTTTAATTAATTTGAATTTAAAATCAAATAGCCACACACTAGACAGTGCAAATCTAGAAATGCTTTCCAGAAATACTGCCCAAGCCGCCCTCTGGCAAGAAGAGCACGAACTCACAGCCTGGGGTTCACCATCAAGAGCACGGAACGTCTTCAAAACCTCCTGCTTTAGTCTATTCCATAATATACCAATGTTTGTTTTAAAATAGGAATATTTTCCCTCAAATATTTGAGTAAAATGGGGAAGGTATTTCATCCTTATTCTGTATTCCCCCAATTTGGGAAGCACAGGCCTCAAGAGTGGTCCCCTAGCTAGTCTCTCTGCAATTCATCTTCAAGAGAATCCCCAGAGTAATCCCTCCAAACCATGGATCTGATCATGTCACCAATAACAACAGTAAAATTAAATAATGATATATAATAATTATATATAATATAGTGATCCTTATTATAGCTGAATTATTGTGTGAATATCATGTTCCAAGCACTGTATTAAGTTTTTTTTCATATTATCTTATTTATTCCTGGGGATAGGATTATCCTCATTTTATAGACAGGAAAACAGAGTCTTAGGATAAGCCACTTACCCAGGGCCACAAAGGTAGTCAGGATTGTAGCCAGAATTTGAATCCAAGCAGTGCAATTTGCGGACGTATGCTGTAAATTACTACATTTCCTCCTTAAACAGCTCTGAGGTTTTCTGCCGCTTAATAGGACAAATTCAAAATCTTCATGGGTACAATTAAGGTTTTTTAGTGATCTCTCCTATCCCTAGTGCCTCATTTCCTCCCTTTCCTACACATGCTCTGCATAATTCCATCTCGCCACATCATATGCTTCTCCGTTCCCTGAAGACACTCGCGGCTGTCACGCTCCTGTGCGTCTTCATGCCACCCTGTGTATCTCTTTCCCACAGCATTTGCCACAAGTTTACATGTGTCTCCCCAACTAAAGAGCAAATTCCTCAAAGGATAGGAGCCATGTTTCACTCATATTTGAAACCCTACTGCCTAAGCATTCAAGTAAGTAATGCTTGTTGAAGTCAAATTATGTTGTTTTACTTTGCTCATGTTACTCCTTCTATGTGTCAAACATCCTGCTCCTCTGAGATTCAGTCCTGTCTGCCCTCTCTCTCATTCTCTCTCCCCTTCAGGTGGAGTTGGCAGATGCGCTTCATGTGTTCATGTGCAATTTTATGTTTAGTAAGAGTGTCTGTTTGCCCCATGAGATTATAAGCTCCTTGAAGGTGGCACCCACCTTTATATGTATATTTTTTTCATAATTTCTTATTCCATGGCTAACATAGCATTTGGCAGAGAGTAAGAACTCAATTAGATAAATAAATAAATCTAAATACATTGCCAGTTTGACCAGACCTTACTGGACGTCCTTTCCTCCTTTTTGCTATCCTTCTCTCTGCTAATTCATTTTATGTCATCCCCTCTATCAGGATGAAGTGCAGAGGTGGACTTATAACCATCTGTTTACGTTCTTATTGTTATCTCCAGCACAACGTTGCCCCCCCAAAAATTTTAATTATTGCTTGAAAAATCATTAAAAGGATTTATAAATTCTGTTTCTTTCAAATAAGAAGAATGTATTTATAGCCCTGACAATAATGTTACCAAGTTTTCCAATACAATGCTTGGTACATAGCAAGGGATGATAAATGTTGAATGAACAAATGAATGAATGGAATTTTTAAGTTAAACTTTTCTGGCACAGTTAAGTCAATGTAAGGAAGAGAAAAAGGCTATGACTTGAGTGGGACAAAACCTGGGCAAGTGCTCAGTTCGGGAGAGTGGAAGGCAAAATCCTAAGAAGGCCTGGGAGATTCCACCCCTGGTGTACGTGCCCTCCCCTTGAGTGTGGGTGGGACTGTGAAAAAGAGGTTAGGAAATCAGAAAACTGATTAGGTTACAAATGAGTAGACACTGAGTTAATGAAAAGGGAGATTAGGTTAAAGCCTTAAAATGGCAAGATTCTTCTGCTGGCCTCCAGGAAGAAAGCAAACAGCCAAGCTGTGAGCTGCCTGTAAAGAGAGGGGCTTCTCGGAGCTGGGACCTCAGTCCTACAACACAAGGAACTGACTTCTGCCCACAACTGGAATGAGCTAGAAAGAGGACCCTGAGCATCACCCCTGGATTACAGCTTTGTGGGAGGAGGGCAGAGGATCTAGCTGAGGCAGATCCGGACTCCTGAACAACAGAAATTATGAGAAAATAACTTTGTGTTGTTTTAAGATGCTAAATTTGCAGTAATCTGCAACAGAAAACTAATATAAGGAATGTTACACAACAAAGCAGTAGTTTTCAATTCGACATACCTATTACATTACAAAGACTAATCCTGTTCCTAAATCAAGTCCCCCTTGTATTTTACTTGTCTTCCATGAAATCTTTTCTTGATTGAGCCCTGCCCATCAGATGCATGGTTTAGAGCAGCATGCGTAGCAACGAGGATGTCTTTCTTACTAAGGTTTGTTTAGCTAGTTCTCCGCACTATAGCACTGGAAGCAATGATATTAACTACCCTAATCAGGAGATCCAGGCAAACATTTATTTGTGAGCTAGAAAAACCATTTGTTCAGCTTTGGGCAGGCATTTGGGGTTATATTCTTTCACTGATACTAAATAGACCCTCAAAATAAATGCTAATAACAATGACAATGGGTTAGTTGTTTTCGTTTTGAACCTTGGCTCAGAGGCAATGATTCAAAGGTTGCAACCAAAGCAAGAAAGAAACCCGCTCTTAAAGTGACTGTCCTTCTGGTGCCAACTGGAACGATCCAGGCAAAGGCTGGTGCAAGTGAAAGGAACTGTGTACAAAGCTCGCCTAGTTTTGCGTCTTTTAGAGTCTGACCTTCAACTGGGCACAGTAGAATTATTGCGAGAAGAAATCCGACGAGACAATGATTCTGCTCCTCCTTTCTTCCCAATTTCTTTCTTGAAAAGAACCCAGTCTGGGCCCAACTTTTCTTGTTTTTCAATATCTGCCAACATAAATACCAACTCCAGCATTTTAAGTAGGGAGTTACCATGGGGATGTAAGCAGCACATGCAGAGTGGCGGCGGCTGCAGCACCAGGGAAAGACCCAGACAGGGGCCACCAGTCATTTGCACTTAGCACCACACGGAGCAGCCTGCTTTAAAGAAACCAGGATGGCAGCAGGCCATGGGGCAAGGGAGCTGCTCAGAGGGTCTTGCTGCAGGGTGACCTCGCCTTCCCCGCTCAGCGCCACACTCAACTGGGAAAAGCTATCTTCATCTTCACTTTCTCTTGACTTACTCTATGGAAATCTATTTTCCCAGAGATACATTTTCCTAGCTGGCATTCTCATTTCATATCCCGTGTGACCCAAAACACACTGAATAAAAGGGAGTTTAGGAGATGCCAGCAAGTTTCAAAGAGGTCTGTGGACTGTAAAGACCACAATTGTGAAGAGAGAGAAGAATACAGGTAAGAGAGATGAATAATACATGATTTCAGGGGTGAAAAAAATTCAAAAAGATGACACCTGCATTTATAGAAGATGGCTAATTTAAGATGAACTGTAGGACACAAAGGATACCCACCCTCTGAAAATGTATGTGCTAGATCAATTACTAAAATACTCTTCTAGAGCAGATAAGATATGATTATCATGATCTTCCAGGCTAAATAACAGAGCTAAAGAAATCAAAGGGATTTGAATAAATCCATCTGTTAGAGAGCAGGAGGACCAAGAACTGATTACCTGTTCTCTGTTCTCAGTTTCTGTCTTAAGGAACACTTCTATCCATGGTTTCATCAACTGAATTCTTTGAACTCACAAGTAAGGTCATGAGCAGCAATGCCAGAGAGAAAACATCAAACCTTGATTGCAAATTTGGCCCATCTCAGACCAGCCCCTTGCCCCTCTATGCCCAAGGGACCATATCTTACTCATCTTTATACTCCTGAAACTTACCCTAGAGGCTGGCACATGGTCATCTACTTATAAATATTTGCTGAATTGAACTGAGTGCGCTCTCTGCCTATATATAGTGTGGGAAAGATCCCAGCTCTCAGTCTGAACTGTCTTTCTTGGAGAAAGTATGTCACTGCACTGTGCTAAGAAGACCACTATAGGCCCATAGTTACAAGATGTACCTATGAAAGAGGTACCTGGTAGTATGAAAACACAAAGTCCTGCCTTTTCTGTCACTGTAGCTAAGTCATCCTTGCTGCTCACTCAGAGTGAGTAGTAGTGGAAACAAAAATCACTCCCTCCAATCACACGTTTTCTTGGAGCTGTATAAAACCAATGGCTTATCCAGTCTCGCAGCCACAGATTCCAACTCTGGATGAGTGACTCTCCCAGAGGACAGCACAACCCCGTTGTGACTCACCGCGCATCCAGAAACCGGGAGCGCAGGATCATGACGGCCTCACACGTGCTCTGCTTGAGCTGCATCTGGATGGAGCTGAACTTGCGGTGGATGATACTGACCATCCGCTCGATCTCCTTCGGGGAGATGGGCCTGGTCCGGCTTTGCTCTCGCAGGAGATTCATCACGTGGGTGGTGAACTCATTGCAAGCCTGGAATGGCAGGACAAGAAACATCGGGCATGTTGAGGGTCCAAGCCTCAGCACATGCCAGGTCCTTTTCATAAGGTCATGTGGGCTTTTCTAGAGACTTATGTAAGTAAAGAAAACTGGGCCAGTTTGTGGTATTTTGTCAAATCAGAGGGATAAGATAAATGACTGCCTGGAAATCCCGTTCAGCTCATTTGACTCTAACTTTTAGCCGTGATGTAGATTTTTTTATGGGAAAAGAAAATTCTTACCCATATCTTTTCTTAATCATTTTTTTTCATGATTTTTACTACTGTGAAAGATGAGAACATGAATCCTAGTATAAAAAACCTTACAACCCTTCACCCCAATGTTAACAACCAAAGAGAGTTTGGGGTCAAACGGAGCATGAACTTCTGCCTTGCCCATTATCTCTGATATACTTAGAGCTCCCAAACATTCAATTTTGGGATGCACAAACAGCCAAAAGAGTGGGATCATGGCATTAAAAGCTTTGGTAACTCTTCTGGGAGATTTCTCACTAATCTATTTCTACTTCTAGTTTTGTTATAAGAAGTCTCTCCAACGCTAGCCTTCTGAAGTTCCACATGGCCGTAAGGCAAAGGGAATCTGCCCTCAGAGGCCTTACAGAAACAGCATCAAAACATGCTTTAGAGGATCCAGGAGCTCTCCTTGCAGAAAGGAAAACTCTCAGGCTCCAGACCAACATACCATCAGCTCTGGAAGTGAAGTTGGAGGTCATCCCTTCCGTCTCCTTATTTTACATTTGGGAGAACTGTGACTGAGAGAGATGAAGGGACTTTTCCAAAGGCACACAGTAAAAAGGAAGCAGCTGAGGCAGGACCTGAACAGTTCATATTCCAAGCCAGGGACTTCTGTCCTTTCCCAGAGCCTGAACTTACTCTTCTGAACACTACTGCTGTTTCTTTTAGTTACTATATTACTTATCATCTGTAGTCTGACTTCCTTAGCTGAGCATTCAATAAAATAATGATTCATAGTTTACTCACAGCATTGTTGTAAAACTGTATTAGACTTTTAACAAAAAAGGCAAGAGGATGCTTTGAGAGTTGAAGAACCAAGGCCTCAAAGGTCTCCAACTTAATATTAACAATAGAAACACACTCATTAATGATAACACTGCATCGTCATTGTTTTTATAGCACAAAGCCCTTCATATTTGTCAATAATGCAGTAACAATAACACATTTACTGTTTATTTCTCTAAGAAATCCTTCGAGGTTGGTTGGCAAAAGATACATAGGCAGACACATCCACTGGGCTGTGTCTTCACTGTGGACTGGGAGGCCTGGTTTTTGACTCTACCTCCGTGAATATTTGGGCAAATCCTTTTACTACTCGGTGCCTCATTTTATTCATCTGAGAGTGGATTTAATCATTCCCAACCTTTTAGCAAGGCCAGCAGTACCCAAGCTCTTGCACAGTGGTCTGTGGATGGAGTAAATCACTCACATGAGCACAGCAGCGTCGGTTAAGTAAGAGCATAGGTCCCCGCTCTGGGACTCACTTAGCTGTGGGACCTTGGAAAGTTACATAACATCTCCGTGCCTCGTCTTCTTTATTTGTGAAATGGGAATGACAATATCTACCTCAAAGAGTGTGGCAAGGATTAAATGAGTTACTATATGTGTGTCTGCCCATTATTATCTCTTCAAAATATGGATAACTCAGAAACCCAACATATTCTCACGATTGGATAAACTTCTCCAGGCTTCAGTCTGCCTCTTGGTAAAAATAAAGGGGGTTATAAATACCTTCTTTCTACTCTGCAGGCATACGCTGAAGATAACTCCATAGAAGAACAGGCCCATATAGCATTTTGCTCTCCACTAAGAAAATTACCACATTAACACAAGATCTGTAGTACAGGCTTCTTCCCTCCGCAACCCCAAACACTGTCCCCCCCGCCCCAGACTGCACAAAAAAGGAAGGGTAATAAACCTGGCAGCGAGTTGGCTGAAATTCAAAGCCATGGGGTGGGGAGTAGAGAGTTAGGCATGTAGAAAGCATCCTGACCAGCTTTCTGGGGAAGAGCTACACCCCACTGGGCTGCAGGCTCCCCACCTCATGGGGGCTCAAAGGGAGGAGGGGATGGATGTGAGGAGGTATTGTCAAGTGCACTCGCTGTCTGCCAGGAAGCCACAGTGCTTAGCTAATAATAACGTACTTCATTACAGTGAATAAAAATACTCACAATATCTGATGTTTATTCACAGCATTTTATCCCAGGCCCTTTCTGCTCTGCCATAAACAGACAGTGGAGTCTTTTCACCCACTGCTGAGGTGGAGCAGGGCAGCTGCTCAACAGCTGCTCAGGAACACACAACAGAGAGCAGAGTTCCAAGTCCATTCTAACCAGACAGAACAGAAGGATCCAGATTTTTCCAGGACCTGAACTATGCACGCCTCCTCCTTGGTTCCCCCAAGCTCGGCACCTTCAGAAGCTGAGCTGCCCCAGTTAGGTCAGGCGCTCATGAGGTGACAGTAATAGGAATAGCTGGGGTTACAACATTAATTAAATAGAACTTCACAGGCTGAAGCTTTCTGTGACAGAGGAAAGTCTACTGGAGACTGTCATAAAGACAGTCACTTTCTAGAACTAACACTTCAGCTGCCCCCAGAGAGCAGAGGATTCTGAAAGAAGATGTCCCAGGTTCCAGGGCAAGGGCATTCTGGGAGCAGTAGACTAAAGAGAAGCCTCTTGGAAAATCCTGCTTTGTGTCCTAGAGTTTAAACTTACATCCTGCACTCCATTTGACCCGTCTTCTTCTTTTACTTCTTCAAACTGGATTTGGCTGCCAATCTCAGCGACAAGGGTAACTGGGGTTTTAGGATCCTCTTAGTTGGGGATAGAACTAACCCAGCCCAGTTCAGCCTGAGATTCTGCCCAGTCATTCCCTGACAGCGTATTTACAAAAGCTGACAAACCCTGCAAAGCTAGAAGAGCATCACTTCCTTTCTTTCTTTTTTTTAAGAAGCACTTGGAATAAAATTCAGGTTTCTGACATCATGGTTTTATCTATTAGAATATGCCAGCTCCTAAATGCCTTAGCTACCAACATGATCTGCTGAAAAAGTGTTTTACCAACTCTATTTAATGACTAAAACAATTTCCTTCCTTTCTTTCTAATGAAAGTCTCTAGAAGCCTACTTTATTTAATAACTTCAGGGTGAAACAATGGCTGATTCAGGTACTTCTTTTTTTTGAGGAGTAGGGGTGAGGAGGGCTCTGATAGCTAATTACTGACAAGAAACTGATCGTGTGGTATCTACCGCCGCCATACAAAAACAACAGAATCAACTATTAAATAGGCAATTTGGTAATTTCATATAGGTACTACTAAAATAGAGAGTGACATTTTTACTTTACTGAGGTTTCCTATTTTTGAAAAAGCTCCCACGAGGAATGGTTAGAGAAAAATGAAGAAGATGTATCTCTCAGACATACTAGCTAGAAGGTTAATGGTATCATTTCCCTACAATCTGCTATTTACTGTAATTAACAATACAACTAATATTAATAAATTATTAAGCACCCAGAGTATGTTGAGCAATATTCAGTTCTTATCCAGGATAATGCCCATATAAATAAATAATAGTTTTAGTACTTTTTAAGACTAATAAATACAGATGACTACTATAATATCTCTACATTTACATAATGACTGATGGAATTTTTCCTTAAGTTCCCAATTTCCAACATCTTTATTATTTAGAGTAAGCAGATATCCCTGAGAAGTTTCTGAAGGAGAATATTTTTATCACTAGCCTCCCTTAGGTACCTGCAACTTAGTCCATGGAAGTAACAGTGAGGACAAGCTGGTTACTTCAGTGTCTACACAAGCTCAGGCTCGCTCTTTATGAAGTGGAGTCAGGCGTTGTTCCAGAAATAGCCCTGGGCTAAAGGTCAAAAACTGGATTCCAGGGCAAATTCTGGATGTGTGACCCAGATGCATCACCTAAGCTCTTTGACCTCCATTTCCTCCATTCCTGTATGAAAATGGAGCCTATGCAGTACCCGGCCTGGGTACCCAACCACAAAATTACCTTGTGGAGCAAGTGTAGTTACATCAGCAACACGTTTCACTCATTTGGGATGAGGACAGAAGAGTGACAAGGGGGTTTAAATCAAGGAAACAGTCAGTTCTTCTATGTTGCTGGCAACCTCAGCTAAGAATGAAGCGTTTTCAACACCTTCGGCCTACCATCCATTCCAGTCATGGGTTTAGTGGGGGAAGCTACACTCTAGTCTCTTCTTCTGCCCCAGGAGTTTGGCATGAGTTAACCTGGATGACAGGCCTGCATAGGTTGTTATACCAGAGACCAGGCTTAGTGGTGAAGGTGAAGTAGGAAGAGCACTGAGAAGGAAGAACCCAAGAGGCCAGCTGGGGACCCTTACAGGAAATGTCCCCATCGGTCTTCCCAAGTTATCCCGCAGGTTAGGGCAGACTCTGAATTCTAACATGATGGTCCAGCTGGGGGAAACTGTCATGGATCAGCCAGCTATCTGAGCTCAGCCTCCCCTGGGCTCTGGGGAAATGTCTACATGAGCCAACACTGTGGCAAGAACATTGGTTCTTTCCCAAGAAGGTGAAGGGCGATGACTCACAGGTTCTTACCACAAGATTGCTTTCATTTTCCTCCCCTTGAACTCTTCCTACACCTTATCTGATGGTTGAATTTCACCATACTTGGCTTCGAGCTTCACAGCAATTTTTTTCCCGCTCACAAAGAAAGGAACTTTGTAGAAATCCATTTCAAAGGTAGATAGGAGTGCAATAATGAAACTTTCTTCACTTTAAATTTTAAAATGCCTATTTCTATTTTAAAATTTAAATTTTCTATTAAGTTTGCATTTGCCTTCTACCTAGACAGTCATAAGAGGACTGTAGAGGGTCCTCTACTTTTTGCTTTTTCTCCTTCTTCTTTTGTGACTCTTAAGAAGAGAAAAGAAAGCCAGAAACCTAACAATTTGGTGAAAGTAAGTTAGCTGGAGAACTTTAGGACAAGGTTGCATCCAAAGAGGTGACAGCAAACATATGTGTCAGCTAAATGATGGGAGGAGAGGCTCATGTTAAGAGACTCCTAATAAAGTAGCACTGCTCATATTGAGTAGAAGAAACAGTATTGATATTTAAACTAATGTATATATGTGGAGGGGGGATCTCCAGTAGAGAGGAGCTGTGTTACAATTAGAACACCTTACACACATATGCTGCTTCATAATGTAAAGCCTTTCTTATTCTTTCCTTCATATGATTTTTATGGCCCTGTGATATCTTTGACTTCAAATCCACAGCTCTCTGTCATATACCACGAGCTTTTGGGGTAGAGTGTGTGGAACACTGGGTCCCACAGATCATCAGTGGAGTGTCAGGATTGGAATCCTGACTCCAGGGGTCCCCTGAGATCCTCTATTCTTTTTAGAGACAAAGGTGTATATCCTATTGCATATCATACATACAAAGGAGAACAGGTTTGACTCTCAATTGAACTGGGTCTGGGTAGAGCGAGAGACTTTAAGGCCAAGTTTTAGTATCCTTTTTCATAGGATTCCATGAGCGGCCGGAAGATGAAGAATCCTCCTAAACAAGCAGCTAACAAGGGCCAGAGGAAGCCAGCCACCTCCCCGCAGGTCAGGTGGTGACTCTGCTCAGGACCTATATCACCCTGACAAGACCCCAGGCTGCAAACGACGGGCAAATATTCCAGAGTTCCAGGTACGGACTGGACCTTATGTTGACTATTGCTGTTTCCTGAAATCATCTTTCACAACTAAATTTTTTTTAATGCCTTTATCTCCAGGTTACCTGGGTTTTTCATAGTGGACACCAAAGACTTAGTGGAGTCAAGGTCAGCAAGTAGCTCTGTGATTAGACAGGAAATGCTGGACCCAAGAATGTCAATGTCCAGGAAAGGCTGTCCCTCATTCTCTGAGAGGCCCGGAGTCTTATGTCCCCTCCATCCTTTCCTAAAGGGCCTGGGGTGCCCGAGACCCCTCAAGGCTGTGTTTACCTGCTCGTATTTCTCCAGTTCCGTGTGGTAGATTTGTCTGATCTGTGAGAGTTTGGCTCTGTAATCGGAATGCTCCACTGAGTTGTCTGAACCTGCCCCTCCAGAAGCTGCCGCTGCCGCCGCTGCCGCAGCCGAGCCGCCGCCCTTCTCCGGCCCCGCCACCCCCTCTGCTAACAGCATGTTGTCCAGTCGCATCAGCTGGGGGTCTGTTGGCTCCTCTTCCTGGGCTCCCCGGATACTCAAAACTGCAGGAAGACATAAAGAGAGGGGCAGTGTTAACAGTAACCCAAGGGAGAAAATTAAAAAAAAAAAAAGAGTGTCATTTAGCTAAATAAGTCTTCAAATTATTTGCAATATGGTATCTGAGAAATGGGCAAACAGCTGGAAAAACACAGGCACTGAGAGGGGGATAAAATGCAAGGAGTGATTCACTTTGTTCCAAAAATTAATTATATTTCACTTATATGAGGTACCCAAACAGTCCAATTCATGGAGGCAGAAAGTAGACTACTGGGTACCAGGGGTGGTGGGAACGGGGCACAGAGGAGTTAGTGGTTTAATGGATACAGAGTTTCATTTGGGGAAGATGAAAGAGTTCATGAGACGGCTTGTGGTGATGGTTGCACGACAATGTGGATGTACTTAATGCCACTTAACTGTACATTTAAAAATAGCTAAAACGTAAATTTTATGTTATGTCTCTTTTACCACAATAAGAGAACTTTCAAAACTACAAAAGAATTAATTATAACAGAATGTAATTTTCACTTTCATCCGCAAACTGCCAAATTTTAATTCAAGGAAAAGCATTTCCTTCTTCATTTCTAATTTTAGATTTCTGTGAATTTGTAGTTTCATACTCATTGACTTTGTAATATTTGATTGGCCTAAATTTTCATCTCCAAGACAACCTAAGCTAGGCAAATTCAGTTACTTGGAGTGAAATCTTAAGACCTTTCCCCTGGAAGAGCAGAGAGCGTAGAAAAGTCCAAAATAGCAAGAAGACAAATTGGCCCTGCAGTAGAGATGTTTATCTCCCCAAATTGAGGTCTACTCATTCCAGGTAAGAAGGAATCTGTCCTGTTAGAAACTAGGGTGAGACTCTTTTAACAAGCTATCTCAGGGATTCAGAGAAGCCCGTGTTCTGGTAGGATGGAGGAGGCTCAGATGAACGAGATGACCACTTTTTATTAAAACCATGGACCATTTTGGGGGTGGGGTGATTTGGACTGAAAGACATGGAGCAATTGAGTAAATCAGCATAAGAGTGAGGCACTCTCTTTTTACTACCATCACACAACCTGCCATAAAATAAATCACTCATCTAAACCCAGTTTAGGTGTCAGCAGCCAAGTCTTTGCGGAGAGGGAACATGAAAGGAATTTTCAATTTAAAAAAACACTTTTGGGTAGAGTAGGAAAGGAGGGAAGTGATTAAAGGCAGAGGAGAAGCAGTCCTGTGTTCGTTCCCATTTTGGGGATGGGGATGGCAGGGTGTCTGTGGCCCGGTGGATACATGAGCACTGGAGCAGTGAGAGAGGCAAGAGCTGTTTCAGGGCAGGGCGCATGTGGTGAGCCTCAAGGGGATGGTGCCATTTCCAGTAGACTCCTGAGCCCTCGCAAGGCACCCCATGGAGTTGTGACAGGGAAGGTGGATATGAGCTCAATATGAGGGGACATGTAGATGTTCAGGGCATTCCATCACGCATAATACCAGCATAACTGCTGGCTGTGCCCACATGCTCCTGGCTTCTAACAGGCGTGACAAGAACCAACCTTGAAAGTTGTTCAGAAGGAATCTCAACTCCTGTGCTGAAGGGAAAACTGTGGCACTGCTTTCATGAAACACAAGACAGTCAAGTGGGATGTCACGCCACGTGGACCAGTGAGGGCAGTTAGGAGCAGAGGATTAAAGGCACGGGGTAGAAACACGTGGTCGGTGATGAAGTAAGAGAGGATGGGAGGAGGACGTGGGGAAGGCAGCTGGCTGGGGAAGAAAGAAGGAAGTCCGCCCGGACACACAAAGAGCAAACACTCGGGACCCAGGCTCTTTTCCTTTCACATCTGAATTTTTAATATTCTGCTGCACTAAAATAAAATTGCTATATTGGTGATGGCACAGGTTGAGGTTTATTTTGTGGATTTTTGTCCAGTGGAATTCTCCTTTTGGAGGCTCACGAGACTAAAGGGGAAATTGCTTCTTTGACTGATCTTTGAATAATAAAGATTTAGTCACGTTATTCAGTTGCTTGAATTTATTTACTCAAATCTCCAAAGTCCGCTGAAGAATATATCACCACGAACAAAGGTTTTCTGAAGAAAGCAATTGAACGCTGTACCCACTTCCTGAATACCAGTCCCAAAAGGTGGCAAAAAGAATCTGCCCACCTGGGCACCTGGTGTTAGAGCCCAGAAGCCTTACCTTCCTCACCTCACAGTCCAGTGAATTCTTTGAGGTGAGGGCTTAGTATGTGGGATTTATGAGTGTTTCTCTAGTGAATTTTATTTAGTGAATTTTAATTGCTTTATCAACAAAAATATTTACGGGCCATTTAAAAATGAAAAAAATCCTATGGGAGTCATTCTTAAAAAATGAATGTCATTGTTCCATTTTAGCTTGGTCATTAAAAAACATTGTGCTGGGGCAAAATTTTGCTCTCTAATCCACTCTCCTGAATCTCAGGTCCAACGTACTCCAGAGGAGGCCAAAACTCTTGGAAAGCAGCTACCTGGGCTGATGGAAAACCTCCCCAAGATGCTGAGGGGGTAACACTCCAGCTGGGCGGTGATGCCCCCAGGTGGGTCCTCCTGGTTACTCCATAACCAGTGACTCTTGCAAGTGACCCAACACTGGAAGAGCTTATAATAATTTTTGGTCTCAACAAGGTTAGCAAAGCAAAAAGGAATAATGTCATCTTAATGGTCAGGAGGCGCTTTACTAGGGCTGGCTTACGCAATGCCTACCTGAGATGATTTCAAGGACCCTCAGCCAGCACCTGTGCCTAAGACTGCCTGGCTCACTCCACTGGCTTATTCCTCTAGTAAAGTTCCACTAGTTACGAGAGAAGTAAGACAGGCAGAGACAGGCATCCACAGACCAATGTGCTGCTGGTACTAGTTCCTCCAGGGACTAGGTAGCGACCACGGGCGAGTTACCCTCACTACTTCCCATACTCCCAACGCAAACCTGAGAATGTGTGCCCCTTACAGCCCCTCTCACTTTCACCCATGCCCATGCTCCACTTTTTCTTTTAAACCATCAATGGGAAGTACAAACTATCCACACAAACTCTGCACACCTACCTAATTAATATTTTTCTTGACCTTGGAATCTAACTGGTTTTAAAGAAAATAAGAAAGGAAATGGCTAAGGCTGGCAAAAGACACTGAAAGGAAACACTGCAAGCTCCTCGTCTCCATGGAAGTTTCAGGATGGTCATGAAGTATAAAGCACTAAACTATATTGAATCTTCTTTTTTTTACCTGCCCAGAGTACGAAGGATATATTTAGTTGGGGGGAAAAAACACAGTAAAGTGTTAACATTTTGCTTAGCTTTTGTATCATTTTATGAATCCTTTAAAAAAATACTCTTTAAAAAGAAATCTGCATTCACTAAGATTTAATATAATTGATTTCTGAATGTGGCCAATAAGAACTTGATATGATAGAAATACAATGCATCAAAACACAAATGTTGCTTGCATTTATACTCAGAGTTTAGGACACATAAAAAGGCCCCAAACAAGAGATTTGAAGAAAACAAACCAAAAAAAAACCCATAAAAATGTGGGAAAATAAAAACAACAATCTTCTCCAATTTGCACCCTTTAAATTATACTCAAAATCATTTTGAAAATAGAAAATTTCAGAGTATGTATCAGAACCCCACCCCAAACAACAACAATATAAACAAGAGAAAACCTTCCTCTTCCATTATTTTACATAGAAGATTCTGGTTCTGATGGTCTTGGGCTGTATCTGTCTGCTTGGAGGAGGCACGGATGGACCAATAAACAACACGGCATGCACATATTTCTATCCCGAAGGAGGAGAAGCCGAATGCACCACTATAAAAATGGGTGCTGGGATTCACTGACAGAGAAACTGTTCAGCTAGTCAGTTAAAAAAAAAAAAATCCCACGAACATTAAATAAATAAATGAAAAGGGTGATATGTCTAAGCAGAATTGATGCTGCCTATTTATTGCTTGAAGCCAGCACTCTGGCGAGTAGGAGACAAAATGATTATTTAAAAGCTCCTTTTTATCTCTGTGGCACCATGCAAGACTCAAATGAACCTTTCGCCAGGACACCAGAGATGTTAACACTCATCCTCCAAGATCCAATTTCAACCAGCGGAGCTGTTACCTAATCCAGCAACCATCACATATGATCAGGTTCCTGCTTCCCTGACGGGCGCCCTGCGCTCTCCCCCTCCCCTCCCCTCTTTGCTCCCCCATCCACCAGCTTTTACTGAAACAGGTTTTAAAGGGCCAAATCCCCTGTTTATGCCAGTACACGTGTGGTGTTAATAGTCAGCTCTGCACAGTTCCACTACCAAAAATGTAATCAACTGCAGTGGATTTGCTACCCACAGAGGGGTCGCCCAATGAGATATTTAACTCTTGGGTAATAATTCTTAAGGAAGGAGTTTTCTTTGCACAAATCTACTCCCTCATGTAAGCGACCAGACATGGCAAGTAAGTGATTTATACAGAAATTGTCACAAGCTCTTTAAAAAGCATCTGATGTCACATCTACCTTGCTGCCATCGCTGGCCCTCAGGTTAATTCTGTGGTGAAACTCCCAAGATAAGGGGACTGTCACAGCCCTGTCGGAGCTGCTCTCACAACTGACCTCCCGCTGTTCTTTCTTTCTTTCTTTTTCTCCACACAAGGAGAAAAACAAACCAAACCCAAAGGCATGTTCAAGATCCTTGGCAGGAGGGCTGCGTGTGGGTTGTTTTGTCCTTGCCCAAGCTGTGACATGGATCTGCAGCAGCTCTGGGCGGTGGCCACTAGAGGGCACTCTTTCTTCACCAAGGACTGGATGGGCTGGGAGTCCCCAGGTTAGTGCTGGGGGAAATGTCCCTTCTTGGATTCAAACTTCCAGAGGTGCGGCAGGCAGCGGGGGAGGAGGGCAGATCTACAGAGAGGGTTGTCTTCAGATTCGCACAGCAGTCCGGGGACCCAAGGCTGGGCTGGGAGATAGTTAAGAAATGATAGAGATAGAGACAGAGAGACAGCCAGCCAGCCACAGACACGTGGCTTGAAAAAAGGCCCAAGGCAGCTTCCCCAGGGTGGTCCCTCAAATTCTCTGACCAATCTCTTTGCTTGATTTGAAGGCACAAGACTGAACCTCCAATTAGGGTATTCCACTGTCCATGAGCTTGTCTTCCCTATGCATGACCAGGAGAGCTGGGGGAGTGGAGCTCTCCCAGCCTCACCCTCAAGACTGCTCTGCCATCTCCCCAGCGGTCAGAACTTTGGACAGAAGTATGGGACAGAAATACGTGGTCCCTGCACTTGTAGAAATAGAGTGCTTGCCTCCTGAAAATATCACAGGTACGCCTTCCATTTGTTCATAAAGTATTTGCAGACACTGAATGGCATCATCTTATAAAACGTGAAGTAATATTCCAAATTTACATCGCAGATCATCAAAGATTACAAAGGCAAAGTAACTTCCCCAAAGTCAAAGCAAATAGGACACAGCCCAGACCAGAAGCTAGGTCTTTAACTCTTAGACCCTTCATCCTCTACTACGGCATTAGGATTCTGACTCTCTTTCACAAATGGCAGCTAAGTGGATGTGATCATTCTAATTTGTTTAAGTTCTTCCAAATCTAGTCCTCTTCAATGACCTCTTTCTGCCCATGGCACCACCAGGGTAAGAGCCACTGTGCCATGTGATAGAATTTCCTCTTCCCTCTCAGCCAGAGAAATCCACTTACCACAGTCCTATCGCATTTAAATCTCAGCTCAGAATCTTTCTCCATGAAACTTACCCAGATAATAGCCAAAAATGCATTCCTTCACCTCTGAGCACCAGGCCATGTAATGTCTACAGCACAGCCACGGCGCATCTCAGGACGCACCAGGTCACACCTGCCACCTCACCAGCATGGCTGTGAGCCTCTGAAAGGCAGTGAGGACCTGTCCTTGCATCTGTGTATCCCCTATATGACCTCACAGAGCCTCAGGCACTGAGAATCTATTCAAGCATTTCTTAATATGTAAGAAAGATTGAAGGAGGAAAGGATGCAGGATGGTGCAACCCAAAGATCTCCGCCTCGGCCCGTATGTGCTTCTTCTCTCCACATTCCAGTTACGGGTTGGACGAGAGCCAGCTAACTGTTGGGAAGAAGGCCTTTCCCTCTGCCACCTCCTCCATACCCACTTCAAAAAACTGTCAAATCTGCCTTTTCAAAGCTGACAATTCTAAACAAGCAAATCTACGCTGTCCATAGGCGAGAGCCTCCAGGACCGAATAAGCTGACAGCATCCATGATAAAGGCCCTGGGTGTGGGGGAGAGCCTGGCACGTGACTGATACCTGGGGAAGACTTCCCAGGAGGGCTGACAGTAGCCCCTAGAGAAGGGGGCCATACATATCATGTTACCACAAATGAGCCCCCTGAGGAAGGCTCAGTTCACTTAAATTACTGACCAAGCACCTATAAGGGGGCAGGAATGCGATGGGTGCTGGGATTTCCAAGAACAGACACAGGCTCTAGCTTCAAGAAGCTCATGGTTTACACTCCTCTAGTCCCTTCTTACACATAACACCACTGCCTTAAGGCCTGTGCTCTGCACTTGAAGTCGCCAGAGTAGGTGGCTGACAACCAAAAACCCCACTTGACACACACCCCCTTCTCCTTCCTCCAGTTTCTTTCATTTCCCAGGAGCACAATTACGTCATAAACCGGAAACTTCTCAACTTGAGCTGAGAAATAACTATGACATAATTTGATTCTTCTAATCCAAAGGTGGGATCCAAATCTCACGTCAGTGGCTTGAAGCTCGGGGTGGTGTGTCCTGATGTTCTTCACCTCTCCTTCTCAACCTCCTAGTTTAACAGAAACGCTCTTTTTTGTGTTGTTAAGAGTTTGCCCATCAAACAAATGGAAATGATTAACAATTTTATTTCCTGAAATTGATAAGCCAACATTAGCAATAGCTGCCAGTCAGAGCTTCCGGTTAGCACGGGAGAACCAGTTACCACCAAGTCAAGACCTTCCAGGCCCGTGTGGAGATCTTTGATGCTGCAGTTGGCCTGGGGCAGCCTTGTCAGATGAGAAGTCCAAGTTCACGAAATCTCTGAATGTTGAACACCACCCTTGGACTCCCAGGGCTGTCTGTCTCTCAGCCCTTTAGAAGTTTAGGGTCGCTAAGGGGGGACCCATAGGTCTAATGTCTCTTCGGTCTAGACAGCAGGGGTTTCAATATGAACATAAGACATCTTTTAGTCCTCTCAACTTATTTTCTGGGTTTGTTAAGCAGGTAGACCATGCTAAGGGACTTGAGAGGTTTAGACAGTCAACAGCAAGATTTTAAGATTCCACAAGTATTTCATCCTGCAAATATTTATTGAGCATTTCCTATGGCACCAGTCACTGTGCTGAGTTTCAAAATAAAATGTGGTCCTGCCAGGAGCTTAATGATGCACTCACTTCTTCACCTTTAGCCAACAGCCACTACGCACAGGGCTTGGTGTGAGGTTTAGATTTCCTCTCCCATCATATTTTAATATCCCCAAAAAGTGTAAGTATGGGCCCAGGGCTCTCTTCTGTTAGCTCCATAGCATGGTGAAAAATAAAAATAGATGACACTCTTGAGACGGTTTGAGGGTTGTTTGTTTGTTTGTTTGTTTACATTTGAAGGTTTTCTTTAGAGAAACATTACCATGCTTTTCTTGTCATCTCTTTTTCTGGGCTAGGCTTCGGCGGCTCTGGTCACATGCGTTTTCTCCTTCTCAGGAGAAGCTCGGGCACGGATCCCGTTCACACATCCCCTCCTTGGCACGCTGAGCCTCCTGGGCCAGCTGGCAGAGAGAAGGCCCATGTGCCAGGCAGCAGGCCTGCCTTTCTGGATGGGTGCCGGCTGCCTGGGCGAGGGGCTTTGGTCCTTAATAGCTCAAGCTTCGACGGCCGCTCGGGGAACCCCTCTGCCTAAGGAGCTGCTGCAGAAGCTGGGGGGAGGGTGTGACTTCACACTGGCTTTGGCCTCAGACTGCCAGGCCAAGAGGTGTGAGGGAGGAGGAAAGACTCTCGGGAGGACCAGGGCAGGGTGTGTGAGGCCTACATTGCACATGGCAACCCAGGATGCAAGAAATGGTTTCCTACCAAGCTGTTCACAAAAAGCATGAATAATGTGGAGCTCCTAGTTGGTGGTTTACTTGTGTAATCCCTGGAGGGGTAAGCTTCTCGCTACAATGGTAGTTCCTGAAGGAAGCGGCCACAGAGGAAGCAAGAGAAATGTCTCAACATCCTCTTGCCTTAAGATGAAAATGGTCTGCAGCTTGGAGTCTCCATAGGCACCTAGCGCATTGCCTGCTTCACGGCAAGTGCTAATACACAGCAGATTTCCTCTCCCATCATATTTTAATATCCCCAAAAAAGAGGGCCCAGGGCTCTCTCTTCTGTTAGCTCCACAGCGTGGCACAAAGGAAGAACAAAGCCAGGTACGAGGCCCCTGCTGTGTGACTGTGCCTCCCTCTTAAGCTCAGTTTCATTATCACCCAACAGTTATCAATAATATCAACCACACCATAATTCTCTTTAAGAATTAAATAGGGTGATTTTTACAAAAGCACACATCCATCCTTGGTAACTGGTAGGTTTTCAGTTGTTTGTTAAATCTAAATCATTCCCATTGATAAAGTTCCTTTTGGAAAGAATAAGAAAGCAAGATAGATTTACAGATAGGAATTTGGTTTCTTTCTTTCTTTCTTTCTTTTTTTTTTTGAGGAAGATTAGCCCTGAGCAAACTGCTGCCAATCCTCCTCTTTTTGCTGAGGAAGACTGGCCCTGAGCTAACATCCATGCCCAACCTCCTACACTTTATATGTGGGACGCCTGCCACAGGATGGGTTGCCAAGCAGTGCCATGTCCGCACGCGGGATCCAAACTGGCGAATCCCAGGCCGCTGAAGCAGAATGTGCGCACTTAACCGCTGCACCACCGGGCCAGCCCCAAGAGTTTGGTTTCTGCATGTTGGGAATCAGCAACACAGAAGGAACCAGTCTAAGTCACTAAGGGTACAGACACACATACATGCATGTCCACCCCATCTCATTGTCCTGTGCTCCCAGGTAAGCTCATACTGACACCGCCACAGCCAAGAAATCAATCCTCAGCCAACAGAATAAATTTTAAGACATCTTCTGTTTTCTCCTCTTTCTCCTCCTTATGTTCTTTCTTGCTATTCTTCTCTCAAGAATATTAAGAATCTGGGGCTGGCTTGGTGGTGTAGTGGTTAAGTTTGCACGTTCTGCTTTGGCAGCCTGGGGTTTGCTGGTTTGGGTCCCAGGCACAGACTTACACACTACTTATCAAGCCATGCTGTGGCAGGCATCTCAAATATAAAATAGAGGAAGATGGGCACAGATGTTCGCTCAGGGCCAATCTTCCTCAGCAAAAAGAGGAGGATTGGCAGCAGATCTTAGCTCAGGGCCAATCTTCCTCAAAAATAAATAAATAAGAACATTAAGAATCTTGCTTCCTCTGAAGCCTGAAGTGTCCCGCCTCTACAGAGAGCCCCTGACATTAGTCTTCCTGAACCAGAAAGTGTCCAGGTCTTCCTGACCTAGCAGAGCTTATACCAGAAGACTCAGTCCTTCTAGAAAGCTGAAAGACCCTTGGGGGAACCACTTCACTCTGAAGCAATCTCACCTTGTGTCACACAGGCTAGCCTGGAAGTCATCTCTAATGGCTGCTTTCAAATTTCCATTAAAAAATAAATAAATTATAACCAGAAGAGAGTAAAGATTCTATTCACAACCCAAGTTTATAGAACTGTGTTTCAGTTTCGACTTTCAGGTGGGATTCAGACCTCACAACCATCCTTCTCTGCTGGAGCACAGAGGAATCCCACACTCAAAATATTAAAATAATTGGATGTTGCCACGTTTGTATCATGTGTGGTCTTACCTTCTCGACATCATGCCACTGTCTGAAGACTACAAATGCTCTTCTGGCTCCTAGTGACAGTTGGGATTTTCTTGCCCATATTTGCAAACTCAATGGAGCAGAACTATTTTTTTTTCTCCAATCTACCAAACAATTCCACCAGAACTAAGTTTGAAATAAAGGGCATCTTGTTCCCACGAGAATCCTTCCCAGTTTTTGAAAGCCATGGGGTAATCCAAAGGCAGGGTTCCTAAAACAATACGCTATTGACCTCGAGGACTCCTTATCGAAGACATTAATAATTTATTCTTAACTCGCTCTATGATTATTTCCAATTCTACAGTCACAGAAGACTAAGACTACTACTATAATATGCTTTCACCTTGCTGGAGTAAGCTTACCCTCCAACAAGATGGAAATGACGCCTCTGCCAGATGAGCCCCATAGACAGAGGTGTGCAGACCACGGGCAGACAGAGGAATGACAGCACAGATAGCAAACAGCAAATTTCAGCCAGAATCAGACGTGGGGTCTGGAATCAGGAAACAGGGTGCAATAATCTCGCTCACTCCATCGCTTCAGCCTCTTTAACTTGGTCCTTCTAGTTCTTGCTCCATTAGAAACACAATTCTTTTGAATCTGTGACAGGATGGAAAGTCGAAGTGTGCGGAAGAAAAAGGACAAGTGTGTTTTTCTTGTACAGGGCAAGAAGAAAGGACTCATTGAATCTCAGGACTACTGTTAGCACTACAACTAACACTAATAATAATAATATCATTTTATGTACAGGTACACATTAACTATGCTAATATTTACATTGAGATATGAGATACGATGGAGCATTTGTCTCTCTCCTACATGGGACCTGGGAGAGGGAACACCTAAGGAAAAGCACAGAGATGAAAGAAAAGGCTTATCTCTTGGTTTCCTCCAATATATCCCTCTCTATAGAAACAGAACACTGATTTTTAGCTGGAATGGCTAGTGGGAAGAAAGACACTTTCCAGCTTTCCTTGCAGCTAGATACGGTCATGTCTCATGGGACCAAACCCCAGTGAAAGATAAGCAGAAGTAGGATATAAAACTTCTAGGAATGTTCCTAAAAAGAAGGACTGCCTTTCTTGCCCCTTTCTCCTTTCCTTCTGCTAGCTGGAACATGAATATAATAGCTGGGACACTTGCAGCCAACTTTGACCATGAGTTTGCCTGGGGAATGGAAGTCACCCCAGGGAGAGAAAGCAGATTAGAAGTTCTCATACCGTAGAGACCAGCCTGGATGGTTGCCTTTGAACTATATGAAAGTAAGAGAGATATAAAATTTTGTTTAAGCCAAGTTATTTTGTTTTGTTTTTGGCAGCCTAACCAATCTAAGCTAATACAAGCTATTAAAAAAAAAGAAAAAGAAAGAAAGAACTCTAGAAGGTAGAGCGATTTCATGTTGGTTAGAGTGTTATAGAGGAAATTAGAAAGAGGCAGATTTAATAACCGGAGGCAAGTCACAGAAAAACCTGAGTAGCCACTAGGGAGAATTTCTTTCTGCAAAAAGAGAAGGTTTAGAACAGATAGAAAGAGGCTTCATCATTAGAGGGGCCTCTCTGGATACTACCCAGGCTATTAGCAGGGGCAGAAGATTGGGGAAGTCTGGGGTGAGGGAACAGGGAATGGAGATGCCTCCTGGCCAGGGTGTTGGGTGGTCTGGAGGAGGGTAGACTAGACTGAAGAAGACAGGGGTGGGTGGTGAGGGGTGGCTGCATGTGGAAACCAGCCAGGAGCACTCTGCTGCCTCTGTGATGAAGAAGAGAGTGACCAGAGGATTCTGTCTTCACCCAAGGTAATCTAAGGCAGACTAAACTGTAAACCTGGAAGCAAATATAAGAGCAGAAAGTATGCGAGACTAAGTTCTAACAAATTACTTTAGGCCACTGTAATTTGCCCACCTATACATAGCTTATATTGAGATATTCCTTACACTATAGTAAAACAATGTTTGTACTCCAACCAGCCTGCTGAATTTGTCAGTTCCAGAGGACTGGAAGAGGGACACAAGAGAAGGGAAAGAGAAATGCCAATGCAGCCTACTTAGAGAAGAAATCACCTCCATTCACTTTGGTGGTAACAGAAATTCTGTAGCTGAAGGACATCGGGTCTATTTACGGGCGGCCCAGGTCCCATTTCAAAACACATGCCAATTAGCTTTCCTTTTTCCATGACCACAAACAACACCTGTGACCCCAGACAGTCATCTCACAAATGCACACAAGGTCAGTCAGGGTCCTTCAGAGAGAGGATATGGATGATCCATCACCCCTTGTTACAAAAACCACACCAAGCACATGCCTTGCTGCTAATGAGTCACTCATGCCTTTCTCAGACACCAGGAGCGGCAGAATCTGCAGGCAAACAGGCTGCATGAGAAGCAGGAGGCTTTTGCTGCTTCTCAAAACCTTCCAAGTAGCCTCTGAAAGCATTAAGCCTTTGACTGACAGGGAAGATGGGACGGCAGGACAGGATGCCAACTGTGTATGGATTGTCATCCTGGGCAAGAGGCACTAAATAAGAAATGCCAGTTTGTGGCAGTGGAATGGGGAGAGGGCATTTGAGACTATGAGCTGCAGACTGCAAAACACGCCTTCAGTCTTCACTAGCCTAGTGACTGGAGAAAAGAGGAGCATCTCATGGGGATCAAGACGTCTTCAGGGATACACGGCATTTCTGCTTTGGGAAAGAGTCCATGGAGCCATCATTTCCAACCTTTCCCATCTCAGCATCTATGCTTCTCCTCGGAGAATGAGATAAGGGGTGGCTCTGAGCTCCTGGACTGTCCACAGGGCCTCCTGCTCTCCTCCCAACAGAGTCCAAGTGGTTGAAACCTTGAGTACTCCAACACGTGGCAGTTAAATGGGCTTCGCCTTTCTTAAACTTGAGTGCCAGCATTCAAATTCCATCCTGAACAGGGCTTCTCAAATGCCAATTCAAGTTTCCAGGGGGACATTTGAGAGGAGAAGTCGATTTCAAGTAAATGATTACAACTTATCGAAAATAATGTGATCCTTAGCATCTGCGGCAAACATCCTGGCAGGCAGCGAGGGGAAGCAGTGCTGGAGCAGATGGGAGCGATTAGGCTTTGATTTTCAGATGAGCTTTTCGTTGTTGCTGTTGCCTCCACTTGCTTTACATCCTGGTAAAATCAGGAAAGTCGCGGAGAGAAGGGAGCAGGATCCTCTGGTCCATCCCTCCTCTCTGTGCAGTAAAGATGGAGCCCTCCCACCAAGAACTCACACACAGGAGGCACCCTCCCTCTGTGGGGAGGTACAGTGGTCATCATGACCATCATCATCAAAAAGCATTTAGCACCACAAGGCGCTAGCTGAATACATCAATGGTTGACAGAGAGACAGATGACGGTTATCTTAATTTTCTTTTAAAGATCTGCCTCCCTGAGGTTGGGCCTTATTTACTGTGGGTCTTACTATATTTATCTGAAGAGGTGTCCTGTTTTCTCCTCCACTGAGTGAGCTGACATCACTCTGATCCACATAATATCTGCTCTCGAGCCTGCACGATGTGCACACTGTTCCACCAGCCAGAAGTTAGCACCGCCCTTCCCAGGCCCTTTGTTAATGGTACTTCACTGGGCTGCATCTGGCCTCATGGGAGAGCCTCTAGCAAGCAGCACCTATTTCGATGAGGACATAGAGGCACAGAGGGCTGAGCACCCAGAAAGTCCCCCGCAGATCGGAGGGGAGACTCCAGCTGTCCCCACCTCAGCAAAGACCTTTGCAGGGGCTCATGGTCTGTGGGGTAGCAGACATACGGTAATCTTAGAAGCCAAATTTTCTTCTCTTTTGGTGCTGCCTGCTTTCCAAGAGCACTCTGCTCTATTCTGCCAGTCTGGTCATGTCCACTTATGTTTAGTGACAGCCTTACAGCTTACCGTTAAAATAAAAACCTCTCAGCCTGCACCAAGTGTTACTGGCCTGCACAATTTCACCAACACTGCCATCCCAACAAGGACCCCCTTGGTCTCTGAGTCAATCTTTCATCCAACAAAGATATACTGATCATCTACTCTCTGCTGGGTCCTATATTTCGGTTGGGGAGACTCAACCAGAAATAAGTTTACAGAATCATAGGGGAAAGAGAAGCATCGGCTAATAATGTAACATGAAATGGATAGAACAGATGTGTGGACAAATGGTATGGGAGAATGGGGGAAGCAATATTTTCTTGTGTAGGAATTAAACTTTATAAAGCAATTTGTCAAAAATTAGTTCATTTGGGGCTGGCCCCGTGGCCGAGTGGTTAAGTTCACGCGCTCCGCTGCAGGCGGCCCAGTGTTTCGTTGGTTCGAATCCTGGGCGCGGACATGGCACTGCTCATCAAGCCACGCTGAGGCAGCGTCCCATATGCCACAACTAGAAGGACCCACAACGAAGAATATACAACTATGTACTGGGGGGCTTTGGGGAGAAAAAGGAAAAAATAAAATCTTTAAAAATTAGTTCATTTGCTTTTATTCTCACATGAACATTATGGGTGTTACTGAGCCCTTTATTCAGATGAGGGAGCGGAAGCACAGGGGTGTCAGAAGGGACAACTACTTATGCACTTGACTTATCCAAGCTGCCTCCAATCTTAGCGAGGCTGGTAGCAAGTGAGGGCCAGCGTCTTGAAGAAATAACAGGGCTGAACCAGCTACTAGGGCCTGAATTAGCAGCTGGCAATTTTCACAGGTTGGAGGGCAATGTGAAGTTTCATGCTGCCTTTTGCAGAATTTCATTTCTTTGCTCTCTTGAACTAGCCTAAACCAAGAAAAACTACTAACACCACACATGGTTTTCCCAACTTCAAGGCCTTCTTCCCTACTCTGTCTTAAAGCAAACCAAAAAGTCACAGAATTGTTTACACACCAAAGCATCCAAAGGTACAGTTGTGCAAACACTTTTTTTTAAAGTTGAATTTGTCTTCACTTCTTGGGATAGGAGATCCGGAAGCGAAATTCAAGTTATGGTGTCGTTGCTCGGTTCAGTAATGAATGTCATTGGGTTGCTGGCACAAGACCTTGTTTTAAGGTCACACAGTAGGAGAGACCATCCAATTCCAGGTTCTATTCCCAATTTGAAAACCAGAACTATGGGGCCACCTCTATATATGCCTTCATATGCTATCAAATGACACCCGGGCTCATAGAAAAGGGAGAACAAGGTGCTTTGAAGTCCTCCAATGAAAGGAGCGCCTAGCACTTGTATCAAGATGGCTGAATGCATATATAACATCTATTCCTTTATCTCAGAAAAAATAAAAAGGTTATGGAATGATCTCAGCCTGTCCTCCTTATCTTCAAATATTATTTCAAACACGTGAAGAGCCATGACATTAGGAAAAAAAGTAGCTAATTCTAAGATTCTGTAAATCAATGCATATTATATTGATAGAATTCTCTTTCCTCTTCTACAGAGGATCCCAGGGAACTTACTTTGGGATAGACCTAGAGATTTCTACTTTAGGCAAATATTCAAACAATGCTGCTGGTCACAGAACTCAGGACGGCAGCAACACATCAGAGATCAGACAGTTATCCAGGCTTTAAGTGACAGGGATGTAGAGAATGATGAATAGAATAAAAAGCAGGGGTTTTCTTAATTTCTCTCTGCCTTGTTGCAACTAGTGCAGTTCTGTTTGGCAAGACCCTAGAATCTCAAAACACGATAGTCTAGACCATGCTTATGTCTTGCAAGAAAATGCTCAGAGTTTAGCAACACGGTCAGAGTCTCTGGGATACAGCATTACTAAACTCCTAAGATTATTTCAAAGATGCTAAGGTGAATTTCAAGGTGTGGTTTTCCCAGACAATTATTCTTTTGAGAGCCAAGCATCTACTCAGTTCACGGGCTGAAGAGAAAAGACTCCATTACTTGTACCTCCATCTTCTGAATGACAGCACACACAATCTCCTATACACACACAGAGAACACACAGTGGCACAACCATGGGATCTAGTGTAGACTTCCAGTCTTAAATTTCAGCTGAGATTTAGAAGCTCAAGCCATATATACAATGATGGGTATACTAAACTCAGAGCTTCATACTCCCTTAAAATTAGAGAAAATTAATCATTGCACGTCAAAGAAACATTTCATTGCTCAAATCAGGCTTAAACTTTGCAGTGAACTTTTCATAGCTCTGTTGGAGTGTGCAACCTCCTCTGTGTGGTTCCTCTGGATTTTTCTTAGGAGTATAAACTAAGTTCAGAAGGAAAAGAAATCTCTCTGGGGGTACAATTCATCCATTTGGAGAGTATGTCGATCTTTAGGAGATAACAATTTCCCTAGAAAAGGTAGAGGGAAGAAGGCGAGCTGTAGGGGATGGAAGGAAGGGGAAGAGGACTGAGAAAGGAAACTGAGGGAGAAAAGGTAGAAGAAAAGAGGGAGATGAGATAACCCTTAAGATGTTTGTAAGTCAAGAAGCACTGCATAGACCAGATGTCCCAGTGGTTAGGACCCAACACAGTGGCCCTTCCCTCTAAAGCACATGTCACAGTGTCCTTCCTAACATGCTACTTGGCCTTGCAGTGTTTCTGTCCTGCCTTTAGCTGACCATTTGACATCTAAGGAACACCCATGCTGCTGGGCATGTGGAGTCTCTTCTTCATAGGAAAAAAAGCAGGAAGGTGCATGAGGAGGAATGCACGTGCAATGAGCTGTGATAAAGACCTAACCATTTATACCGTGCATTTGCTCGTGGGTAGATGCCTTCATCACTGAAATATACCAATTAGCTTATTCATTAATTAAATTAAAGAATCATTCCTTGAGTGCTTACCATATGACCAGGCAGGTACTGGGTACTGGGGATACAAAAATGCCCACCCTAAAGGAATGGATAGTTTCATGGAGAAACGCAGACAAACGGATCATTAAAACACAGTGGTGCGGAGGAAGATTACTCACCAAAAGGCCTCTGCTTGGGATATTATCACAATCAAGTGTGTTGACATTCATCCTATTTTCCTTATTCCAGTGTAGGCTGCCACATATTCACATATACAAGCAGACACCAACACAGCCTCCCACAGAGGTTGACCAAGGCCAAGGCCAGGGGCTCGCGTTTACCTGTAACTGGTTCCGCAGCCATGCATCCTCATGCCACTGAATGCAGCAACCACGTGGAGAACTTAAACACTGAAGAGCTATTATTAAGTTTAACCTCAGCTCTGCAGCTGGGGACAGGACGTCCCACCCTCTCCCTGAAGAGCTGCTGCAGTGAACGGGGTGGGGATCCTAAGAGCTCAGCCAGCATCCATCACGCCAACTTCACTGGGCAGACAATCATAACAAATGCACTTCCTCCTCCGTGAAGAGAGAGGCACCCCAGCCACAAGCTGCACACCAGACCAGAGATGGGCTGGGAGGGAGAGACAAAGGTGGTTTCAAGGCTTTTGTGGCTTTGAAGAAAACATCTCTGAATGCGAGAAAGCATTCAAATGGTCTCTGCAGGCATCCTTGCCCTGTGGTCGGGCACTCTTGAGTCTGTGGCTGTTGCCTTCACCACATACTCAGCTTTGTCCCACCCTATTCCTCTCTCACTTAGCCCTCAAGACAACATACCGCTAAGGTGGCCCTACAGACCTAACCAGAGTGTGCAAAGTCTGGGGCAGTGATCTTTTACTCTATGACCTTTGACAGGGAGTCCTGGGGGCAAAAGTCTCAGACTCTTAAAACCTTATCTGGTTTCTTCCGTTAACAGAGAGGAAAAGTAAATATTTAGCCACTGGGGCAGAGGTTGAGAGAAAAGCAGCTGTAATCAAGACTCCATTTCTCACCCCGCCCAGATCTGAGGTGAAGCCCGATACCCCTGACCTCCAAGCAAGCTCACTCAGGGCAGTAAAGCACAGACTCCAACCAGCAATAATTCCACACATAAACAACTTTTGCTAGGCATGAAGCACACACCAGACAGTAATCAGCTTATCTAATAGAACAGGCCTCTTTTCCTAAGGCAGAGGAGGATTAGCAGGCTTGAATTACAGCCGTGAAGAGTAATCAAGCCCTGATCGACACTGGCAAAGGATACTGTATATTCCTGCTGGGCCACGAGTTGTTGGCGCAATGTGGTGTACCTACAGGGGACGAAGAGGAAATGCCTGCGATGGTAATTACACTGGGAGATAGCAATTGAGAAATGGGGAAAGCAAGTATGATGGGAGAAAAATTAGATTATAGCTGATGCCCACATCCTCCCTCTACTCCTTTCAGTCTTTGGAAAGTCTTGAAGTTACCGCATTTGAACAGATTTTTCAGGTCCATTAAAAATATAATAGCCCCTAAATCATAACCAAGGGTGAAACCCTCCCTCACTTGGCCACAGAAGCAACTTTGGTAGCATCTGTGGCACAGAGCCCACAGCCTCTTACCACAGTGACTGCTATGGCCTGGTGGTGTGCAATTCAGTGGTGCCAGGGGGCACAACAAACATGGAAATCACAAAGGAATTTGTACCAGGCCTCAGAAATCCAAGTAAATAAATTTAAGAATCCCACCCTCACCTTGAAGATGCCAAACCAACTCAAACCACGTGGGAGCTGCCTTTTCTATCTCCCAAAATGGAGATTCTCATCTCATTCGAGAGTCCAGTATTTAATGATATGCTTGTGAAAAGATGTTGGCCCTGAGCTAACATCTGTGCCCAATCTCCTCTACTTTGTATGAGGGACGCTGCCCCAGCATGGCTCAACAAGTGGTGTGTAGGTCCGTACATGGGATCTGAACCAGCAAACCCCAGGTTGCTGAAGCAGAGCGCACGCACTTAACCACGATGCCACTGGGCTGGCCCCATGACTTCTGAATTTTTTGAAGCTTCCCAAAGGACCCCATATCTCACTTAAAACAAAAACATTTTACTTTATTTTCTCTTGTCCTGCCATTTCTTTGTGATGAACTTTCCTTAACATCCTCTTCATAGCATCCCTCTATGTAAAACAATTCAACAACTCATTAGCCTTCTCTTCTAAAGAATAAATAATCACAGGCCCTTTGAAAGTCCTCATCTATCCTGCCATCTGTCCTTTTCTCCTATTCATATTTCTTAAAGATCAAAGAATCCAAAGTGGACATAACATTTTAGAAAATTGCCTCCACTCACATGGGGAATACTAGAAAAACAACTTCCTGACTTTCCCGAGCCCCAGACCTACCTCTTGAGGCAGATCCACTGCACTGACACTGCAAAGCGGCTGCTCACCTGCTCTCGGCCCCCAAGGACCCCCTGGGACTCTTGCATCTCTTCAGTCAAATCTCGCCTTAACTAATTCTTTCCAATACCAGCTTTTCAATGCCTTCCCAACACTTAAATCTTTCCAGTACACTTAGCAGGTGTCTCAAGGTGGTGACATGAATCTCCTCTAGGGATAATCTACAGGTGAGGAAGGAGCCATGATCAGTAGGATGTAGGGTAGAGTTAAGGGTTCTGAGAGGATGTGCCTGGACCACCCATTCTATCAGTCCTGTCCTATTCCTATCTTATCCCTTAAGACATATAATATACCCCCCAGAGCACTCTCCACACTTAATCACAGCATGGAAACCCTGCCGCAGAGACCTTTAACTTCACAGTCTCTGACAGGAAATCCTGAAGCCAAAATTGTCAGACTCTTAAACAATTGATAAGTGCATAAAACTAATTTTTAAGACATTTGAATAGACTACAGTATAACTACTAGAACACATAAGATAGACAGTGCGTCAGCAGTGTCTGTAAGTGCGACGTTGAGCCGAGCGGGTCACCCAGTTCCTACAATCTATCTGCTGAGAGCAGAAGGGAAGAGACAGCATAATATCAAGAAGGACTGTGTGCTGAGTGTATTCAAGAACTAGATGCAGAAAAAAGAATTCCACTCATTGAGTGACACGGTGCCGAAGATCCTTTAAGAAAGCTTAAAATTCATTCCAAAGTGCGACCAAAATAATTCTACTATTCAAGATTGTGCCACCAAGACAAAGAGGCTGAGAACCCCTCCTCTTAATGGGACAAAACCACCAAATGCAAGAAGGAGCTAAGCTCCATCAAGAATTTCCTTGGTGATGAGTTAAGCTGATCTGACCTGACATTAGATTTGATCGCCAAGGAACAGGTTAGGGCTGGAGCCCAGAACTGGATGTGGTCATAGCTGAGAAATCAGACACTCTGAGTATGAAACACCTCTCTGGGTCTGAGTCAGCAGGCACTCCCCCACTTGACAGGCCAGACCACTTATCTTGAGCCAGGTGTGTACTCTGGGGTTGCCTAAGTCCTGCCAGCTCTGCTCAGACTTCCAGCCAGCCCTGGAGGTCATCCCTGGGGCTGTCCAACTGGCCTTTCAAACTTCATCCTGATATCTCCACCCCAAAAAAGTGTGCAGAGCTGCAAGATTGCCCCACCCCACCAGTCCTCCTGAGGTGTAGGGTGGGCAGCATTCTTCAGGGGCCATACTCCAAGCCACAAGCCCAGTTGCTATTATAATTTTCCAAATTGATATGTGATCTTGATAACAATCGTCACCCTCTGCCCCTAAGCGAGTTAGCACTATCCACAAAATGGGCCACTGCCTTTCTCTTCCAGACCTGGTATGAGTTTTATAAACACACTCTCTGCAAAGCCCTCTCAAATTTATTTTCCTAGCTGACAGCTTATATGGCCCCATTTTTAAAAGCACGCTTTTAGAGTGGCTTGTCAGAGTGGGTAAATGGTGTTGCATCTTTGACTAGAATTTAAAATGTCTGAGAGGATTTTAAACCATATGCTCTTTTAAATACAGACTTTTTAAAATTAAAAAAAATGCACTGCTAACATGATGCAATCTATACAGAAACTGAAATTTAATAACGTACACCTGAAATTTATACAATGTTTAAAGCCAGTACGACCTCAATAAAATAAAAATAGATAAATAAAATTGCCTTGCTGAACCCTAAGGTCTAATGGCAAAGAATTCTGGTATAGTCAATCTGTTACAACTTCTATCTGGTGGTGGAAAGCACTGCATAATTAGCAAGCGTTGCTACTATATGTATCTTTCCGTTGAGTTTCCTCTCTGAAGCTAAAAGGGGTCTTGCAGCAAATCTCTGGGTAAGAGCTTTTAGGTGCTCTCATGAGAAAGGAGGATGAGACAGAAGTGCTGCTTGAATTGTTAGGATCAAGGGATTTTTTTCTATTCTTAGGGTAGGGCCCAAACTTGAATTCAGCTCTATCTTCCCTTACATAGATCTCGGGTTTCTACATTCCATTCTCCTGCTCTCATGTTTGCCCAGCCCCCCTTCCGGCCTGGAGGCCCAATCTCATCTCAGGCAGACAGGTCTGGCAGGGGCACATGGGTAATTTTTCCTTTCAGCTTTAATGGCTGCTATTAACAATAAGTTGCCCTGCCCTACTGATGGCTCAACTTTCAGCTTTTTCTCTGATTGCCTATGAGTAACACTGTGTCACATGAGCTGTGTTTAACAGAAGTGTAATAAATGCCAAAGAAGAAATATTACCCAAAATAAAAAATAGTTTGTCCCCGTGTGGCCAGGATCCCATGACTCACAACAATGTTCATTTCAGCTTCTAGCGCAATTTCTATTTGCATTCTTTTTTCTTTTCTTAAAGGGTCTCTGGGGGCTTTAAAAAAGCTGTTTAAGAGAAAAGGCAGAAAGATTGTAGCGATTGTCAAGTGCAGGGAGTTCTGCGGCCCAGACAAACAAATGTCCTGCGGAGATGACAGACAGACTGACTGACAAGAGAACCCTCTGGGCAAAGGGTACAGAGGCAGGTAAGCAAGCAAGCTAATGACTGAATGTCTGTGGTGAAAGGCAGCCTGCCCTCCTTGGTGTGGTTCAGAACATCGGCTTTGGCTACCAGGATAGAGAGATGCAGGAAGAGAAG
This sequence comes from Equus quagga, assembly GCF_021613505.1. NCBI lineage: Eukaryota > Metazoa > Chordata > Mammalia > Perissodactyla > Equidae > Equus > Equus quagga. The sequence continues at coordinate 30,473,313 of NC_060279.1, read as the reverse complement.
GCTGGACACCCACATCCCCATAAACACACACACACACACACACACCTTGGGGCAAGAAAGATAGCAAGTTCTCATTTAGTTGCAAGAAAACTCCATTCTTTTTTTGATAAGAAAGAAAAAATACTTCTATGTTTTTCAAGTAGTAGCTGGTCGGAGCTGTTCCAATCCCGGAGAAAAAAGCAATAGACACTGAAATCCCCTGGCGGTCCCTTGGTTGAAGACATGGGCAGGAAGTATTCCAAATCCTCAAGGTTTTCAGGGAGAAGAAAGATAGAAGTGGAGGGAGTGGGGAGGAGGCCCCCGAGGAGGCCTGGGAGTGAAGCGTGAACACTGGGATCTTAAGGCAATAGGATCAAGGAGAGCCTACTTTTTAAATTTGCTTTTCTGAAAAGGATCAGGCAAACACAGCACAGGCAGCAGCCTTCCTTCCGGATGGATGGATGCATGATGCTGCTTGTCCTGGCCTGCACCTCCTTCAGAGGTCATAGCCTTCCTCGCCTCCTTCTTTGCACATCTTCACACATGTGTAATAAACACCAAAACCTTTACTGTACAGCTGAGTAAGGGGTTTTAGGGGCATCAAAAGACATAGTGGTACTGGTGGTACTGGGATCGGGCTTCAGACAGGCGCCAGGCTTGAGGAGATTCTCTGAGCCGGCAGCGTAAACTGGGAGAGATGGCGACGGGCTTTAAAAGTTACAGCAGAAACAAGGGACAGGCAGGTAGGATAATTGTTTGACCATATCCTACAGGAGAAGGCCCCAGAAACAGTGAACTCACACAGATGCCAAATAGCCACAGGCATCGTCTGCAGGATGTCTGGGCAATGGAGCATGGCAGGAAAAGGGAAGAGTGGCTCCAGGCTGCCTTGGTCACTAGGGGAGGAAATGGCCACCAGACTGTGAGGTTGAGGCAGCTGGAGCATAGAAGGCAACTCTGGGTGATGGTGGGCATTTCACAATAAAGAGGTGGCTACAGCGGAAAAAGCACAGATTTTCGAGTAAGATTGATGTCCTTAGCCACTCTTGATCTTTGTGGTCTTGGGCAAGTCATTTTACTCTATCTATAAAAAGCCAAGATGGGGCTCACAGGGTTCCTTAGGGCATTTTTAAAGGTCTCAGTTATTAAGACGCATCTTTGGAAAACCAGCCATTTTCTAAAAAGGAAGAGCCAGTCAGACAGCCTTGAAGAGAGATTTGGACTTTGCTGCTACAATATTTTACACACTATCAAGATCTTTCATTTTAGCTCATCTTCACATCAATCTTCAGAAGTAGATCATGGATACTGATCTTTTAGGAAATTGGCTCAGAGAGGTTGAAATCAGCCCAGGCTTGCAGAGAACACTCAAGTCCAGTTCTTCAAAGTCTACACTCTTTGCACAATCCTGGGTTTATGCCTTGCTACTCAGAGAAGCGTAGACTATCTGGGTATACGCAGGGGGATGGAGGGACTGGTGTCAAGCCAGTGGCCACGTTGTGAGGTGGAAGAGGGAGTAAAGAGCTAGGGAGGTGGAGGAGGCGCAGGCAGGCAGCGAGGGAGTTATATAGAGAGAACTGACTTCATAGTTAGGCATTAACTATTCCATTTGGTGCCAGGGTAATAAAAATTGGCTCAAGGTCCATGTTTGGCACATGTTCCCTAGATTGCCAACTCAAATTCTAGCTTCCTGGTGATGATGATATTGTTTGCATGTTTACAGCACACACACGACCGCATCTGACCCTATGACAGCGTTGTACGAGAGGACTAGTTTTATTGGGGCCACTTAATAAATGACAAAGTAAGCCTCCATTATGTGAGGGACGGAGAAGTGAGTACCATGCAGGTGCCTTAATTAGGGACAAGGTGTTTTCTTTATTTATAGAGCCTTCTGAGCCTAATTCTTCCCTTGCTTCACACTTTCCCCTCAGGACCTGAGTCAAAGATAGAGCCACTCTGACATCAAAGGGAATCTGTCTTCTGCTCAGGTCCGTAGCGGCCAGGAAATGAAATAAACCCAGAGTACAGATCCATAATTTGGGGCCAGAGTCTCATTCAACCTCTGTGAGATTCTTCACGATCCCCTCAAAACCTCACGCCAGTGAATTCAATTTACTTGTAAGAGAATCAAACCACATGTGCCAGCTGAGGCAATGGTTCTGAGGTTTAAATCAATTTGATGGATTCCTTAAAGAAAGTATTCTTATCCCACACAAATGGGCTGACCGTACTCCGGGTCTGAGGTGGGGAAGTGAGGCAGAGTGGATGGGCAGAGACAGTGGCGAGAAAGTTGTTTCTTTTGTGGAAGAGGTGATATGCTTCTCAGTTGACTGTACTACACTCAGCCCAAGGCCAACTGTTGTGCTGGCTGGAACCAACCTATCGGGGACCACTGGGTTTCCTACAATGGAAAGGCGACATAAGCTGTAAACCCAGTCACATTTCAGAAACATTTAAGGGAGCAAAAGCAAGGTTATAAAGCAGTACTCAGCCTCCACAAGGCCCCAGAAAATGTTAACAGCAGGGCTCCCCTACTTGATGACAGGGTTCCTACAAGGTTGGACTATGTTGCAGGCTCTGTTCCTCTCCATGTCTCTGGCTTCCCAAGTTGGAATTCAGAACAGGATGGGTTATCCGGTGTGTGGGGAGAATATGGGCTCTGCATTTAGAATTCAAGTCCTATCTCTATCTCTCAGTGGGAAAGCCTTGGATGACAATATTGGAGCTTACTGGAAGATAAAATTGGCAGTGATCTCTGTCTACAGTTTTGGTGCGCACCTAATACATGGCTGGTGTGAAATAAATGTTAGGGCTTTTTTCCCCTCTCATGTTCCTTTTGACAGTATGATTCAGAGGAGTACTAAATGTTGGCTTAGCCTCCCCCTGAATGAGATAACTTGTCTTTCTTAAGTGGGCACATCCACTCGTGGGGGGGGAAATATATATATATGTATATGTATATGTATATACATAGACCAAAACATGCCCTTCTCCTTCAGAAGATGTAGAGTTAATTCTGGTTCAACAATATGAGTCCTTCATTTGAAATCTTGTTCTATTTAAATACCCTGTGGTTTTAGCTGCAATTTCATGTTTTGCTTAATTGTCCAGAGTGGCAGATGTGATTTTTGTGTAAGTTCCTATCCCATCTGTTTTCATGCCAGGAATCTACGTGGAAGGTGCTGGGACTTCTACATAAGGATGGGCCTTATCTACACTTATAATAATAAACTTTCAAACTTGAAAATGAACCAATTCTGAGTTGGCAGTGGGTGCAGAGGCCCATTTTTTGATGTCTGTGAAGCCTCCCACTTCTCTATTTGCTCCTTTGCTCTGAATCAGAATTCTTCAGGAATGACTAATAAAAAGATATCTTTCCTTATGCAATGGAGAGTTAACACGTTCCTGGTACATCCACACAGACAGGCAGATGCAAAGAACCACCTCCATCCTGCACTCTGGACCCTGCTCCTTTCCAGTCCTCCACATGCTTATGCCTCCTCCCCATTCCCTGTTTAGGGAGGTCCTGATAAAGCTTTAGGATAAGAGGTCTTCCCTGTATTCTAAGCCAAACCTACAGGGCCACAAACCTACCAATGGAGCTGGCTTTATGGATGAGAGAGCTGTGCAGTCACACAGAGCTCCATGCGCAGAAGGATCCTGCATTTGGTTTAATGCTCTGATGTCGCCATCTTGAATTTGTAACAATTTTTGCCCTGAGTCCCAACAAAATACATGGTCAGTCCAGACTCAGAACTTATTTTCTCTTTAAAAACCATTTTGTAAATTGTGATCTGCCATAACTGAAATAGAACAAGCATATCATACTCAAGGCACATTCTATTTTATAGCAGGCTTCTATATCTGGGTCTGGGAATCGAGCTTGGTAGTACTTTCAGAAAATGTATTATATAGGAGGCTGCAAAAGAAAAAAAGGATAAAAGAAAGAGGAAATTTCTGGGATAAACTTGGTCATAAACTGGAACCCACCGATAGGGAATATCAAATTCTAGAAAAGCCCCTACTTTTTATATCCAAACCAGAATCAGAAGACCTGGAATGAGGCCCAGCCTCTGCTTCTCACTAGCTGTGTGACCCTGAACACATGTGTTGTTGCCTGGCCCTCAGCCCCAGTGCCTTTCATTCATTTCTTCCACAGCCCTTCAGACAGAGAACATTGTGTGCCTGGAACAGTGCTGCTGGTTGGTGTGCCTCACCCATAAAACGGGAAGATGATGATAATAATAATCGTCACAATAGAATAATAATACCTGAAGCTTCATAAGAGAGGAAATGAGGACAAATGAGAAAAAGAAAGATAAGTGCTTTGAAAACTGTAAAGTGCCAGGCCAGGCAGATGTTATCCTTCTTAGACCTGCAGATGATGAGACTTTGTTTCCACCGTGAGCGCTCAGTCGGCTGTTCCTCTAAGGTCTTCCTTTCAGCCCTCCATCCAGCCACATTTAAATGTCCTTCTAGGCTCTGCTCAACTCATCATGTACTAACCTCCCCCTTCTCTGCCTCTGGATGTCTTGTCTGAAGGACAGGATACAGCTCCTTAGTTACTCTTGATACCCCACCAGTCACGAATTTATTAAAGGTTGTCCCGGCTATTGTTGTTCCATGTACTGTTCTCTCATTGTCAACTGAGAGCTATCTATGCAAGGGCAGGGCCATATCTTACCCTTCTCTTGGACCCCCACAGCACTTGGGACTTGCTAAGGGCATGGAATGAGGTCATAAATACTTTCAAATTTATTCAAACAGGGTAAGCAGAGTCAATGGATATAGCAAAAGAGGCCATCGCTATGATTTCACATAACAGTATTTTAAAGAGCGTTTCACACCCTGACAGGATGAGCTTATCTGACTCACAGTGACGCAAGCTTTCACGGTACCCTGGAAACTGGATGGTTTTATAATCAGACAGATCTAAGTCAAATTCTGACTCCGCTGCACCTTTTATTAGCTGTCTGACTCTGGGCAAATTATTTAACTTCTCGAAGCCCCAGTTTCTTTCCTCATCTGTAATTTGGAAGAATCACATTTGTCTCGCAGGATCGCTATCGGGTTTAAACAAGTTAATGTGTGTAAAGTCATTAGACCAGTGCTTGGCACCCAGAAGGCGTCCAATAGGTTTTAGCTGCCTTCTCTTTGACTTCCACGAGGTGAAATTCATTTCGAACAGTTATGACTCCACTAGCTGTCTGCGTCCTCCTTCCCTAATTGGCACCAGAAGAGAGCAGTTATCAACAGCCAATCACCTTCATAGATCAAGCTGAGTTCCCCCTTCCTGATCCAAGTTTCCAAAACAAATCAGAGCAAAATTATCCCGTTTTCTTCAATCACAAAAGGACATTTAATGCTCACTCCACTGCACGTGTGCATACACACACACACACACACACACACTTGCACATATAATACACCAGCAGCAAATTTTTAAAGATAACATTTAATCTTGCTGGGCAGAAACAGAACTAAGAGTTAGAATGGAAGAACTAAGAGTAGGCCTGTATGTATATGTGTCTTTATATTTGCTGCCACTTCTTGTCAAGACATTATCTATGTTCCTGAAGCTGAAGGGTTAAATCAATATCCTCATACTGTTGATGATCATATACGTGGTCACTGCTAGAAGCACCCATGCTAGAAAGAGCAGGATGGAGGAACAGGATTTTAATCTGTAGCTGTGTGGACAGCTGTCTTCCAGTGCTGGAAAATTCCTTACCAAAGGAAGAAGATCAATTCACAGAAGAATTAGAATTATAACGACTTGACTTACAAAAATGAAACAAAAGCCTTAAATGAGAAGAAAAGTGTCTTTCGACATAATAAACACAGGCTTTAGTTTCAAGTAAGGAAATATACCGACCTAAATATTTCACATGAGATGGTGAAAAAAAGTTTATCTAACATTTCACTACGCATTTCAAATTATATTAGATATAGATTTGTGTGCCAAAGTTGCCACAATTAATAAAGTCTTTTTCCATGTAGGTGGGCTACAGTTATTTAGACAAATTCCAATAGAATTGTAGAGGCAAGATAAGCAAAAGAAAAAATTCAGCTGAAAATATAACAGAATAAGACAACTAAATTATGGGACCAAACATCTGTGGTCTAAATAAAATATGTGATGGTGCGGGCAGCACCATAAAGTTTCTCCTGACATTCCGAAGAGACCAGCAGAGCTCACTCATGAGTAATGTGGTCATCCTCACATTACTGCGACAAAAATATCAGAGCAAGCGACACTGTCAAATATTCTATATGGATTTGTGACCTAAGGAAAATCACATTAAGAGGCTAAAGTGATATACCACGTGAAATATTACACAGAGAGACACAAACACACACCAAATGCTTCCTGTCACAAACACAAAGGTGCTCTATTTTCACCTCATTCTTTAAAAAATATAAATAAATAAGAGAGAGCCACCAGCCATCAATGCCTCTGAGATCTGAAGTGTACAGAGTGACTCTCAAGCCCTTGGGGCAGAGGACACAGCTGACAAAGTGGGGAGGGCAGACGCCTTACTCACTCAGCTCACCTCACGGACAAGGACTTGCAGGATATTTCAGCAACAAAGCAAAAAGTACATGCGCAAGGACTTGGAAACTTGGATTTTTTTCCTCCAGAAACAAACTTGGCTGTAAGAAGCCCTCTCCCCTGAGGGAGTCTAGGGCACTGAGGTTCCATGACCATTGGCAATACAATAACCAAGGAGTTGATCCTATAAATCTCCACAATCCCATAAACCATTCTTTTATGATTTAAGTGGAAGTAACACCAAGGGGGCATGTGAATTTAGCAGCTACATATTTAAAAAAGTTTTGCTGGGAGCACACAAAGTCATCTTTAAGAATTTACACCAGAGCTTAAGGTCACTCTTGTCTCCATGGATTGGCAACCCATGGCATGATTCGAGTCAGACCCTTGTCAGCTGTTGCTGTTGCTCTGAGAAGCAGATCACCTCCTCTTTTTTTTTTGAGGAAGATTAGCCCTGAGCTAACATCTGCTGCCAATCCTCCTCTTTTTGCTGAGGAA